>NW_020955642.1:801352-821490 GCF_003031625.1 Empidonax traillii
GAGCCGTCGGTGGGGCGATGGCGGGGCAGCGGCCGGGCGCCTTCCCGCTGCTGGTGCGCGGGGACTGGGGCTCCGCCGAGCCGCCCCCCGCCCTGAGGAAGAAGCTGCTCTGCTACTTCCAGAGCCAGAAGCGCTCGGGAGGCGGCGAGTGCGAGCTGCGGGCCGGCACCGACGCCGAGACCGGGACCGACCACCTCCTCGTCTGCTTCGCCTGCCCCGAGGGTGAGCGGGCGGGTCGGGGGCGCTGATGGCGCTGCACGCGGTTCGGAGAGGCGGGAGCGCCGCATCCTCCCTGACCGGTGCCTGTTGTGTTGGCAGTGAGGCAGCGGGTGCTGGACCGGCGGGTCCACGAGCTCAGGTGGGGTCCCGGTGGGCCGCTGTCGCTGGAGGTCACCGCGCTGCCCGCGGGCGACGACGCCGCGCAGGTGAGACGGGCGCGGGGCCGGGCGGGTGGCGGGCGAGGGGCCGTGGGTGACCTCTCTCCTCATGTTCCCTTGCAGGAGGAGGGACTGGCCGGCGGGGCCGAGGCGCCAGGTAGGGGCTGCGTGGGACAGTGCGCGGGGCTGAAGCGTCCGATGCTGGCGGGGCACTGGCCCGGAGAGCCCGGGCGAAGGAGTGGTGATGGGCAGGGAGGTGGAGCGGGGACGGGGACATCTGCTTTCCGGTGCTTGGCAGGGCCGGGCGGACAGTGCTCTAGCGCTTTGGTTCGCCTATCCTGCACTCTCCTTCATTTCCCGAATCCCAAAACCGACGTAGTTCCTAAACGGCAGCCCCCGAACCAGCCTGCAGGCACCGCACAGATCCACCGCTCTGGCTAGAGATCAATACACACAGAGCTAATATACACATAGTTAATACACAGCTAATCAATACACGCAAGGTTAATACACACACAGCTCCCTGACTTCTTCCTGCAGAGCACTTATTTGTGCACAGCGAGGTTCACAGCTGGGGACTGAGGGCGCAGGGTGGAGAAGCAGTTTGGGTGACATCACCGTTATCTTTTGTTTTCTAATTTAGATGTGTTTCCACCTGTTCTAAACTAGCAAGTTGTGCAGAGTCAGAACACATCACGACAGAGGCTTTTCCAGAGATGCCAGTTTCCAGATGTGCTTCCCTCCCAAGGGGAAATGTCCTTGTCACTTCTTGTGTTCAATGCAGTTTTTGTGCGAGGACGGTGTGTAGTGCATGGGAGGACCTGCTCACAGTGGTTCACTCAGCATGACTGTGTACTAGTTTGATTTTTAACATTATGCCTGAGCCTTCTTGAACTCAGAGGGTTTCTGCAACCAATTCAACATATGTTTTAAGAAGAGGAATCTGTGGAAGTCTGTGATTCTGGCAGTGTCAAATGAAACTTAATTCAAGCTGTGTTAGCTCCTGGGTGGATACGAATGTGACCTTTTTCTTCTTGAAGTACCCAGTAACTTAGAAGTCATTGTCATTTATCTCTAGGTAATGAACCCCAGGTGTCTCTTCCCACCTGCCAGAGTCAGGAGACTCCTGTGTGGACTCTGTGTGTACTCTGCAGGAGAAGGCACTTACCCAGCAGTGAACAGTGTATTCTTGGTTTTTTTTGTTTTGATGGACCTTCCTGCTGTGGTAGTGCCTTGGTCACTTGTGTGGCTTGTGGTGTTTGTCTAATTTAGTGTAGGAATTGTGATTTCAGATTAAAAGAAATAACTGGGTTTTTTTCTTTATTAATCCCTTTAAAGTCCCCACTTCAGTGGCTGCCTCAGGCAGATCAGTTCCTTAGGGAACAGCAGTAGATGCTGGCCTCTGTTCTGGCTAAGGCTGTCCCTTTCCAGACCTTCCCAGCTGCTCCCAGCCCTGCTGGGGCAACCTGTGCTGGAACATCAGTAGCTTTGCACCCCAGGTACACCTGAGCTGCTGTGGCAGCCTGCGCATGTAGACCCCGTGTACCCACAGCAGTGGCTGGAACTGTGAATGGAGAAAGTGTCCAGGCAGGAGAGCACTGGTTCACCTCATTGTGTGTTTGTGAAGAAGATTTTGTAGCCTTTACTTCTGCTGTCCTTGCTTGGTGATGAAGTGTTTTCTCCTCACCTGTTGTTATGGCAGCTCCCAGTAGTGATATGCTTAACTTGTTTGGAATTTTTACCCTGTTGTTTTCCCTGACCTTATGTGGGGTCTGAACAAAAAGTGGTGTGAAAGCTTGGAAAATAAGAAGCTTGATGTTTTTCTTAACTTTTGCCTAAGGCATTAGAGCATGATCTTTCTTTCAGAATCATGTGAGAAATTGGAAGAAGAAAAAGCAACCTCTAGGAAGTCTGTCATAGTAGTAACCACTGCCTCTAGGGAACAAATAGAAGATGAGATTGTGGAAATGTACTTTGAAAATAAAAAGAGGTCTGGTGGAGGGATCATTGAGTCCTATGTCAAAGAAGATCAGCAAATAATCATCACCTTTAAGAATGAGCAAGGTATGCTTGTGTGTTATGGGTGTTATACTGCTAAAGCTCCCTTTTAAAAGTAGGCCTTTGCTGGTGCTGGATCTCTCTATGGGCATTACTCTAAGCAGAAATGGTGTATTATTATTATTATTTAATATGCTGCTCTACTGTGGGGAAGGGAAGATCACGTTTGGTTGTTTTCCTATGGAACTAGATGCCCAAGAAGTTTTGCAAAGGAAGCATCATAAACTGAAGAAAATTGATCTGTTTGTGAAGCCATGGCAAGCAGAGAACTCTGAAGGATCCCTGCCTTCCACCTCAGTTGTGCTGGAGAATATGAAGGAAACAGTAAAAGACTGCATGTTAATTATGTTGGTAGAGAACGTCAGCGGCTTGTCAGAGGATGATGGTGACTTCAGTGTGGAAATGATACCTGAGTTACATGCTGCTGTAGTTACTTTCTCTGGAAATACTGGTAAGGAGGAGTCAGAATTGAAGCTCGCTCTTTTCAGCTACTTGTTTGCATGTGTGTGTGTGAGTGAGACTAAGCAGGGAGTGTCTTCTGTCATATTTTTAAGGCTTGATCTGATATTGCGTCCTTTTAAAGGAGGACTTACTCTACTAAAGTAATGCCATACCTTTTGTGTGTAAGGTGTAGAGGCCAGTGAAAGTCAGAAGAGAGCTAGCTCTGATTTGAATAGTAAACAGAACAGGTAGAACTAAAACCAAACTATAACTTGAAATAAGCAATGAAGGATGTACTTGGTCTGAGAGCAGTCTGATGGCAAAGGCTGTCCTTGACAAAAGGTGTTACAAGTGCAGTAAGTTAGTATGGATTAGAAGAAAATTGAACAAGTATGTGGAGCAGAGCTTTTTAAGGTTATTAAACTCACTGTGTCAGGCTGGAGAAATCTACTGTCATAGACTGGAAGCTGGGAGAGAGTTGAGGAAGCAGCATCTTTTTACATTTGTTCTGTAGATGCCTGTTGTGGCCATCGCTGGGGATGGGTACTGGTACCCTGGGGTGCTGATGCAAGTCCAGCTGTCCTTACAGAGTGGCAGCATCAGTTATGTGAAGCGTGGCACTAACACCACATTCATTGCCTGATGCCGTGGTACCAGCTAGTTGTAAAGCTACTATGTGATTTTTAGCTTATTAATGATTGATGACAAAGGCATCTTGCAGGTGATGGGGAGGTGTCTGCTCCTACTTCTCACAGTGAGGTTCTGGGGAGACTTTCTGGTGGACTTATGGCTGATTTCATTAGCAAATCCCATCCCAGGATTTGGGCAAAAGTAAGTGGTATGATAAGACTGGATCCAGAAAGATTTTTAGCCAATGTCATGGCTCTTGTTGCAGAGAGAGAATTGAATTAAACTGACAGTGGTGAACTGGCTTCAGGATTCTTTCAGGGCTGCTGTGCTGGAGTCCTTTTAGGGACAAGGTGACTTTACATGTGCTTGAGTCTGGGTGAGGAGTTGGGACAGGAAAGAAGAGAGAATTGAGTCTTATGTATGGAAAAATTCCAAATCTTTAGAAGATAGAATGTGGTGAAAAGAAGTTATATGCCACTTTGAATCAACTTAGAGATAATACTGGTATTAGTGGTAATATGTAAAAATAAATGTGCTGAGAAATCTTAGTTGTGAAGGGATTAGTATGCGGTTTAACTAAACCAAAGAATTTTTTAGCTTCTGAGAAGTAGTTTTTTATGCCTTAGAAATCAGAAATTATTTGTCTCTCATGTTGTGGTCTAGTCTTAAATTTTGGTGTAGCCTTTAGGAAATAAGAAACTTAATTGTTTTTCCCTGTAAAAGTGATTTGACTGTCTATTAGTGTGATGATAAGAGAGGGGGGAAGTAGCCAAAAGGAGAATGTATTTTTCATAAAACTGAGAGAATTTGAACCATTCTGGTCATTAGGAAAACTAGCAGCAAATTCTGGCTGCAGTCATTGTAGTCAACAATTATGATCAACCATGAGGGGAGTACTGGGTGGCAGGTACTGAATATGTGGAAAGAAGTAGCTTTGTGGGCACCTCTGAGTTGATTTTGTAATTCAGTGCTTTGATCAATGCACACAGCGATAGTCTGCTAACACCAGGCTAGGAAAGTGAGCTCCAAGTTGGAACTTGTTTTTTCTATTTTCTTCTCCTTTCTCTTTCTAGATACAGGGGAAATTGCTAAAAAGCTTAATCAAAACCACCGAGCGAAGCAACAAAACATTACTGCACGGTGCCTCGAGGTAACAAAGAGCATTAGGGTTGAAAATATACCACCTAACACATCCAGTGACTATATAACCATCTACTTTGAAAATAAGAAGAATGGAGGTGCACAAGTGATGGATGTTCAACAGCTGCCTGATGAAGATGCAGCTATCATTACATTCAGTGACTATAAAGGTAATGTAGAAATGCAAAGCCCTTATTTCTTTGAGAACTTCTTATTTAAGAATCAAAATCTGGATTTTCTAGAGAAATGCCCTTATAAAAGAGCAGATCTGGTGCTTTGTCAGCAGGTCTCTGGTAACTGTGCAAGCCTCAGTTTTGGGCCAGGTAGGCATGAGGCATAGAACTGTTTCCTTTTTCTGGACAGCTTATTTCACCCAGACCCTGATCCTTACAGAGTTCAGGTTGCAGTTTGAGTTCAGTAGAGAACACATAGCCCTGTGGGTGCAGGGGACTTCCCCCCCAACCTGCCACCTTCACCACCAGCTGTCCCATGGCAATGTGTGCTGTCTGAGTCATCAAGGGACAATTTCTTGGAAAGCTTTTTTGGCTGGGGAGCGGGTGATGTGCCATGTCCAGTCAGTGACAGAAAGATGAGTAGAAGGTGAAGGACAAGAGAGAACCTGGAACCACTGAAATGAAGGGGAGAGCTGAAGGGAAGTTGAAAGAAAGAGATGCTCTTTCCATGGGAAAATGGAGGAGCTGTGGTTCGATACTGCTGAGTATAACCCAAACAACTGCTGAGCTGGGCACTTCAAGTACAGCTTATAAGAGAAGCGGGGGTAGAGACTCTGCATACCTCCTTCCAGAAGTGGACTGTGCTGTGCTTGACTTTCTCTCTCCAGCTTAGTTTCTGGCATTTAAAATAAATAATTCTTCAATAATTTGGAATTATTTCTATCTGGGATAGGAGGGAAAATAATCTAAAATTGTTCTTAGAAATAACAAACATCATTATTTAGGAAACATAGTTTAAAAAAGCCCAAACAGCAAAAAGAATCCAAAACCAAAACAGAAGATCTTAAAAACTGATATTAATAGTCTGGGGTTTTGTTTGTTCGTTTTAGATGTAACAAATATCCTGTCAAAGAAGCATTCACTCAACAAAACGCCAGTCTCTGTCTACCCCTACTACACCTCACTGGGAACAGCTCTATATGGAAAGGAAGGCCCACAGATAAAGAAGCCGGATCCAATTACATTGCCTCTGGATCCCCATATCTGGAATTATTTGCAAAAAAATGGCAGCCTCATTGAGGCCATAGATTGTGAAATGGCAAAGTGTAATTGTGTGCCAGTGTGGCCTGAACCCCACTGTGCAGACCCAAAAGTTTCTTTGTGTCCTTCAGCTGTTTTTTCTGAGCGGAAGAGATCAGTATCTCAGTTGGTCAAGGCATGGAAGGAAAAAGCTTCTGCGGCCTTTTCACAAAGCATATCAAAGTACGAAGCAATTCAGTGTCAAGTAAACGCAGAGGTGTGGGAATCCATTAGAAACAGCCTTCCCTGTGATGAAGTTCTGTTGATTCCATGTATTTCCAAGGATTTACTTGTCCTAGTAGGTGAAAAAGAAGTTGTGAAAAATGTTGAACAAGAACTGAAGGTTCTGATCAAAAAGGCCATCAGAGAAATTGAAAGAGAAAAGCAAAAAACTGAACAAGTAGTGACAGTGAGCCCAGGGCAATATGGAATTTTACAGATTTCTGGCCTGGAAGAAAAATTTCGTATGGAGTTCCCAGACCTGCAGATAAGTTATGATTATTTGCAGAAAATAATTAGCCTATGTGGTGTGCCTGAGGAAGTTTATAAAGTAAAAGGGGAAATATTCGATACTATACACAAAATGATAAAGAAAACAGTTAATATCCACCCTTACATTTTCCAGTTTTTAGAGCATATTGATAATGAAACCCTGTCACAGAGTCTGTTTATGTCAAAACAAATTAGCACCTTTTATGAGCTTGGCACAGGAGCTGTCATCTTGAACGGGAGTACTCCTGAAGATCTCCTTAAAGCAGAAGCAGAAATAAAGAAGGAACTGGACTACAAAAGCATTGCTTTGGAGGATGAGTCTGTCCTCCAGAAGAAGGAATGGTACATGCTCACCAAGCAAAACTGCTCTAATGAAGCTGTAACAGTCACACAGGCAGGGAGTCGGGTCATCATTGCTGGTTGCTCTCAAGCAGTAGCAAAAGCCTTTGAGGAACTTTCCAGTTTTATAGATGAAAACACACAGATACAAAGGGTCATTGTAGGAAAGCCCATGGTGGTCATAATGTTTTTTGAGAAAGAGAAGGTCGATGTTTGGGGTGGCTTACTGAAAAAAGGCGTGAAAGTTGACTTTAGCACACAGAAAAGGTGTAGAGTTATATCCTTGAGTGGATCGAGGCCAAAAGTGCTGGAAGGAGTCAGCTTAGTTGAGCGAATTCTATCTGGCCTGTACTATAAGCGTGTGGTAATTGGAGCACCAGGAGCCAAGTCATATTTCAAAGAGCAAGAACGGGTTTTGGCCTCCCATGCAAAACAAGAGTTTAAATGTTTAGTCCAACTGGAAGAGCACTCAGAAGAGCACCTGGAAGAACAGCAAGAACATGATAACAGCGGCAAGCCCTATATGCAAGTGACTATGGGTGAAATTGTAATAGCAGTTTACAGAGCTGACTTATGCACTCATTCTGTTGATGTTGTGGTGAACGCATCTAATGAAGACCTAAAGCACATTGGTGGCCTTGCTGAGGCACTGTTAAGAGCTGCTGGTCGAACACTGCAAGAAGAGTGCGATGAGCTGGTGGGAAAGAACGGGCGTTTCCAGCCCGGGAGCGCAGTTCTCACAGGCGCTGGGAAACTCCCCTGCAAGGACGTCATTCATGCTGTTGGGCCCAGGTGGAGGAAGGAAGAGCCAGAAAGGTGCGTGGACTTGTTGAGGAAGACAGTGAAGAAAAGTCTAGAACTAGCTGAAACATGCAATCATCGTTCCATAGCTCTGCCTGCTATAAGCGGAGGCATTTTTGGCTTTCCACTGGACCTGTGTACATATTCGATTGTATCCTCTATCAAGGAGACCTTGGAGGGATCCAAGGGGGCCAGCAGCTTGAAGGAGGTTCATCTTGTGGATATTGTACAGAATAACGTTCAGAGTTTCAGCAAGGCACTTAGAGAAGTGTTTCCATATTCTTCACCTTCCTATGGGTCCCTGCATCAGGCCACTAAAATTCCTCAACCTAGGAAGCACAAAATTTCTCAAAAAAGCAAGAACTTCCCATGCATAACAACTGAGGAAGGCCTTAACATTGTGCTGCAGACAGGAAGCATTGAAGATGCTACAGTAAGTGTTTAAAATTATCTGCCATTTAAATACCAAATGGGGTTTTTTGTGTTTGTTTTTTTTTTTAAACAAACACAAAACCAATAAATGACCAACCCTAGACCATCGTCTGTAATTAGCAACACTGCATGTTTGAGGTGTTGCTGAAATTGGCTATCACTGCTGATAACAAGAATTTCTGTTAGATGATTGTCTTACATAGTAGATACAGATGGCTGTGCAGCATTGCATTTTGTCATCTAGTCCAACCCCAAGTAGGGTTCCCTGGACTATGTTACTCAGGGTTGTGTCCGGACGGCTTCAGAGATCCCTGTGGTACATGGTACATTACAGTTTAGCAGAAGCAACTGAGGTCAGCAGGAATTATTCTGGGCTTCAAACCCTCCTGATCCTTCCTTGCTGGGCAGAAACCATCTTCAGGTGGCATCGACCTTTCCAGAAATCCTGATTATGAGAGTGTGGTACTAGTATAAAAGCAAAAGAGGGTGCTCAGTATTAGCTAACGCGACTACCTTGCTATGCGAGAGTGGCTGCTGCTTCCAGGTCCACTGTGCTCCTGTGGCAGCAGAGACATTTACATCTGAGCCTGGGTCTACAGTCAGTCCTGTTTTCCCTGCATCTGTGGGATATTGGTCTGGGAAACTATTGTTTGTTCTGTCGTTGGCATGAAATGTGCAGTTACTATTGCATTTCCTGTGAAGAACCAACTTCACTGGTTGATTTCCAGTTGCCTCCTGCATTGAATTTCTGTTAGCTGGCTGATAGCTGTTTTACTGGCATTGTTAATACTGGAAGCAGCTCTGTTCAGAACCCTTTCCATAATGGCTGGGAAATCCTTTCGGGTGTGGATGCCTCCCACAGCTTGTGCATGCAGCTCTTCTAGTTGGACAGGACAGAATATATGTTAAAATGTGTACAGAGGTCCTTCCTAAGGAGCTGGATATAGGGCTTGACACAACGTTCATAACCCTTTGTATTTCTCTCATTTAAAGTTACTGCTGTTCTCACTTCTTTCTCCTTACATTTCCTCCCGTCTTGTTTGTCTTCAGATTCTGCTTTTCCCCTAGACCAGCCATGTATGGGAGTCCTGCCTACCCCTCAGTAAACACAGATTTTGGTCTGTGAGCCTCTCTTGGAGAGCAAACTTGCATAAATGTTTTTCAAATGGAAATAGAATGAATAAACCAGGAGTGCAGATTTTAAGTTTCTCCCATCAGGCTGAAATTAATTTCATCATTAACTCAACTTTTGTGTTTCTTTGGCCAGGCTTGTGGTATTAGAATTGAGCATAACTTCTGTTTCATTCCAAACTTTGTTCACTCTGATTGCTGTCCCAAAAATTTACTTTGTAAACCACTAGCCAGGCTGTTTTGATTAATCAATGCAAAATTTAAATTTGGTACTTAAAAGGTAGAGTTTTTGCCTGTGTGTTTTTCAGACATCCATTGTTGTCATCAGTGTTGGCAAAGATCTCGAGCTTGATAAAGGACCACTCGCTAAAGCTTTGCTAAGCAAGGCAGGCCCAATGCTTCAAACAGACTTGAAAAAAGAAGGCCTAGGAAGAGCTGAGGAAGGAGCTGTGTTGAAAACAAATGGTTACAATCTAGACTGCAGTGTTGTGCTTCATGCTGTTGTACCTGTGTGGTCCCAGAGAAAAGCATCTTCAAAGGTATAAAGTGTTTTATTGGCTGGAATTTGTCTGGGCTTTATAGTCTGTTTAATGCCACTTTTCCTTTGAAATCGGGGACAGTGTCATAGAAGATAGGAGAGTTTGACCTGTTCTTTTTTAACCGTGGGGCTGATCTCTTGTTGATTAATAAATTCCTTCTGATGTATGCAATTAATTGTATTTTATTACCAGGCTAAAAGGGGAAGTGCAATGTTGCACATGCTGGAAAAAAAATTACCTTCAGTAACTGAAAAAATGATTGTGCTTTACAGGTCTTTGGTGACATCATCACAAAATGCCTAGAGATTGCTGAAGAACTATCTCTAGAGTCAATTACTTTCCCAGCGATTGGGACAGGAAATTTAGGATTCCCAATCTCTATTGTTGCTAAATTATTGTTTGACAAGGTGTTTGAATTCAGTAGTAAAAACGGAGTAAATTCTCTTGAGGAAGTTCACTTTCTGTGTCATCCAAAAGACACAGCTCATATTCAGGTGAGTTACTCTGGTTTACTTTCTCTATCATATGCTGGTTTATTTGATGATACTTGGATATCTGATGATCTTCAAAGAATCCACAGGGTACTTGTTCTTACGTTAAAGAAGAAGTTTACTGACAGTCTCTCTTGTCTATTGTAAGTTCTCATTTTGGTTCTACCCATCATGGTCACCTGCCTGTCCTGTACAGACTTGCTCCCTTCCTGTCCTTTTCTGTTTCCGGGCAATAATACAGACAAAAAATGTAATTACTCTTTGTCTCATGAACTCACCTAATTCCTCAGTTAAAAGGTCTTGACAGATATGTTGTAACTGTTGCATCAATGCCTCCATCCCTGGAAAAAAGGAATGTTTAAGATGGAATACTAGTGTCTTTTTAGGAAAAATAATTGTGCTAGGTATGCTGTGCTGACAGACTTCTCCAGTAGAAACATCCCAGTATTCTGCATCCCCCTTTCTTTAGTATCACTTTAGCACAATGTTCTATATGCTCGTTCTAGTTACTCATTTCACACTGAAAGAGAGCAGTCACACTGTGTATTATTGTCCAGATAAGTGTTTCTGCATCTGTTGGCTTGTGCTGTTTTGTGCAGTAGCTAATACATTTTGAAAGGCTAAACCTGAAGGCTACTGCATCAAAGCCTGAGCTGTTATATAGAGAGGGTGGCATTACTTGGAAAAGCTGACTTAGTGTAAACTAGCCCCTCAGTGTAAGGATGCCATCTCTTGTTCTATCCCTGTGGAATGGGTCTAGGTCTTTGATTTACTTATTTGTAATTCTGCCTGTTGTTCACGCTGAAAACCCTTGCTCTCCGAGAACAACATGTGCCAGGCCTTGCCATCAGCATTATGGTAGATGGTATGAAGTAATCTGTGTTTAGCTCTTTCTAAATGTTTTTTAACTTGACTTTTCAAACTTTTATTTCTACCGTGTAAAGAACTTCTACAGGAGTTGATTGTAATTTCCTTCTCTAGGTATTTTTAGATGAACTTGAGAAGAGGAGTGGAAATGCTGCAGGTGTTGAAATGCAGAAGCCTTCTCCAAATGAGGCTGGCCCAGGCACAGGTAAGCTTGTTTCACAGAAGCTACGTGCCTAGTGGATTCTTTTATTCTTTAAAATATTCCAGGCAATGCATTTATAATGGATGTTTAAATGCTTGTTTGGTGAGCAAATAATTCCCAAACTCCAGGTGGCTGTATTTTCAGGCTGAGTTGTGTCTGAAATAGTATTGGAGATAAGGAAAAAAATGTATCTCTGATTCCTTATCTAGATAGTGCCCTTACAAGTCAGGACAGCAGGAGCTATCATGTGCCAAGGGCACAAGCAGAGCTTTTTCTTTTATTGCTGCAGCATTAGATTCGACTGTGAAGAGCTCAGTGTCTTCCTGTGTTCTGGGAAGGCAGATGAGTTCCTGGTTATGTGTCTTAAAGTGATCTCTTTGGAATACTCTAAAATCTTTTACGTGTTCAGATGAGTAGGGAAACCAGACTGAAATATCTTTGGTGTTATCCAGCTTAATGGAACTGCAGCCTGTAAAATATCAGTTACACGTTGAAAACTTAAATAAAATTTTACAAATAACACATGGTAAAAAGTTCCACCTGTCATGCAGTAGAGAACCTGCCTGGAAACTGTGAGGCAGAGGAGCAAGAAAGTAAGACTTGGAAAGTTTGTTGCTCTCTTACGTAGGGGTTTTACAAAGGCCTATACGGTGAAATGTCGCGAAGTAGTGTCCTGTATACCAGGTATGCAGCAAACACATTTTCCCTGCCATCCTGGCATGAGTAGAAATGATGGGAATAATGCAGGTTGAGCAAAGACTCCTGCGAGGGGGGATGATTTTCAGTTAGCATGGCAGGCAATCCTCTCCACAGGCTGTGTCTGTAGCCAAACTGCGGTGTCTATAGGTGTTGTACCCATGAACAAGTCCCTTATCTTTTACATCAGCACTCCCTTCTGCTCAGAGTCTGTATTTCTTTTCCTGCAGCTTTTTCTACTACCTCTTCAACCTCAGCACAAAATTTACTTGAAATGACAATTGGCTCCATCATGTTCCAGGTAGCAGAAGGCGATATTACCAAGGAAAAGGGAGATGTCATTGTAAACATTACAAACCAAACCTTCAGCCTCAAAACAGGTATTTTAGTTGAAATTGTGTATGAAAACAGTATGTGTGCTTGGAAGGGCTGGGAAAGGAGAAGAGGAAGTATCTTCTTCAGTGCTTCATACCCTTTTATTTGTTTGTGTGGTTTCTGTTTTGCTTCTTAGGGTACAGAGGTTCAATTAAGTACTGTCTGAAACTTTATTTTCTTGGTAATCTATGTTACAGGATGGCATGTTTAAGACTCTCTTGCGGAAAGGCAAACTAATAATTTATTTTTTTTATATATAGAATCTTTTTATAGAATACCTCTCAGACTAAAGGAGAAGACAAACCTCAATGAGGTTTTGACCTTGGGGAAACTTGTTAGGTATTTTAGACATCACTTTGAATTGAAAAGCAGAAGTCTAAAATTTTGGCAACAATGCTTTTCAATTATAACATTTACTGTTACTGGGATTGAGATATTTTTAGATATTATGTGTTATTCAGTTCTGCCTCAGATGGGACTTAAACAGCATTAAAAGTATTAATAGTGGATTCATGTTCCTCTTCTCATTTAAGGTGTCTCTAGAGCAATTCTGAATGGTGCTGGAAAAGCAGTTGAAGCTGAATGTTGTCTACTAGGTATGGTACAACGTTTCTGACCTTTCTGAAGGTGTTAATGCATGGCAGGGAATCTGCTGGAATACTTTATCAATGCTGCTTACTGTATTTCCGTCTGTATTATGCACTGTGTTACAGCAGCTAGTTTTTAAATCAGTTAATGTGATATTTGTAAAACATCTAATGAGGGAAGGAAAAGAGAAGTCTTCAAGAAGAGATGGCTTCTGAGAACATGTAAAGATCTAAATCTGTTAGTTATTACATCCTCTTATTCCAATAAAGCTTTCCACGATAAAAACAAAGAGTCTACATTGAACAGAGCTGAGAGCAAGGGAGATGATGTCAGAAATGTTAATAGAGAAGCCATACCTCACTGGAAACAACTGTCTACTGGCAACTCCATTATTTCTGAGTAAGAAAAAGTTTGCTTTGGCATAACTGGAACCCACTACCACATCCTTTGTGTGACTACTTTTCAGTAGTGTGAAGCTGGGTTCCCACCTCAGAAGACCAAATTTGTAGACCAAGTCGAGCCGGTGAACAGCAACTATAATGAAAGGGGAGAAAGGGTGGACAAGTGTGTGGTTTAAAACACCACAAAATAAAGGAAGTGGGAAAAATGCAGGTGTGGAGGTCAGCTTGGAAGACCAACCAAAGGAAAAGAATTATGTGGAGACAATCAGGGGTAAACAGACCTCTCTTGCACAGGCCAAGAGAGTAATTTGGGCTAGGCAGGCTGAGGGTAGATGTCATACTTGTATATTTGTGAAGACAGAGTGCCAGTCTGCATAAAGTTCTCCAAGGCTGCAGAGCAACTTGACAAATAAAGGCACACACAAAATTTATTTATCAAAAGAGGCACATATTTTACAAACGTAAATTGAATCCTTGTGCCTTGAAAGTGAAAATATAGAGAGAGAGGAAGTTGCTTACTTTATGGACAGAGACGCAAAGCTTATCCTGGGACATATTTGTCACCATTTCTTATTTCTTAATGAGAAGTAGTACACATCTATATTGTGGATAATTGTTGATTATGTTCTACTACTTATGTTTCAGCCCAGAAACCTCACAAGAGCTATATCATCACCGAAGCAGGAAACCTGCCATGCAAAAAAATAATCCATTTGGTTGCCCAAGATGATATCAAGTTTCTAGTTTTCCAGGTGCTCCAGGAGTGCGAATTACAGGGGTACACCTCTGTCGCCTTCCCAGCAATTGGAACAGGTCTGTGTCTCCCTTTTTTGAAATGGGTTCGGTGCATGTGATTCTGCTGATCTCAGGGCTCAAGCAATGGGTTTGATTTATCTGGAGGAGTTATTATTTGGTGAAAATATATTCAGAAACTGCAGTCTTCAAAACTGTTATTAGAGGTTTAGGAAGAACTAGAAAGCTTCGCTCCTTGCAGACATTTACTATGTAAAGAGTATGAGTATTCTAGAACCAACTCTTCCTTGCTAACAGGGATTCAAAGGCATGTCTGTGCTTCCTGGAGAACCTGCAGCCTGATACGTGTGGAGCTCAGGCAGAACAGCCAGGGAGCTACTTCTCTATTGCTGAAATCAGTAAATACAACTCTGCCTGGCAACCACACAAGCAGGGTTGATGCTGATGGAACATGAGCCAGTCAAAAAGGGCAGCTCGTCCCTTTTTCTTCCCTTGTTATTTTCAGTTAGTTTGGTAGAAATCTGTAGCGTCGGAGCATCCAGAACTGTGCCCCATGCATGGGGGAACCCCTTGCATGAATAAAACTTTGAGCAAGGAGTTGGTTACTGGGCCACTGAGCATCAGGCCCATGGTACCCAATTAGGTACCCAAGCCATACAAGCTACATCATAACGTGAATGGTTGCCATGCCAACAAAAGAAAACTTCCATTTTTCCCTTGCTGGAAAGGTGATCTCAAAGTTTCTTCTCATGATTAATAGAAACCTTTCCTAATTGCCTGCCTGACATTATTCTTGACCTATTTATGATCCAAGTGATTGTGGGTATGTTCATAGCTGTTCTTGTAAAGATGTTTTAATAATTCGTAAATTATTAGCAGTTCTTAAAAGCAAAATATCCCTAACGTTTTACAGGAGAGGCAGGCCGCAATCCTGCTGAGGTAGCTGACAAGATGATAGATGCAGTAACTGACTTTGCAAAGAGGAACTCTGCTGCATCTGTGAAAACTATTAAAGTTGTCATCTTTCAGCCACATCTGCTGAGTGTGTTCCATGCAAGCATGCAGAAAAGAGAAAGGCCTACTAAAACAGCAGTCAAATCATTTATTTCCAAGACAAAATGTAAGTAGATATTACTTAAGTGCAGGTTATAGATCAATCTGTTTAGCGCCAGGTAGTAATGATTAATATTAATTACAATATCTATGTATTTCAATGTAGCATCCTGGGGCCCTGAGAAACATTCCCCAAAGGAAAAAAACACAAGAGTTTGGGAAAAGAAAATGGACCTGGCTGTTGTGCAAGTTTGTGGAGAAATTAAAAAGGAAGTGGAAGAAGCTGAAAACTGGCTGAGAAGTACAATTTCAAAGGAACAGGTTCAGACAGAAATTGCAGATGACTCCATCTCTCATTTCAGTGAAGAAGAGAATGAGGAACTGCGTCGCCTAGAAAAGAAATTAAAAATTGCTCTTTGTTTTGAGGATACCTCTATTAGAATTTCAGGTTTTGAGAAAGATGTCTGGATTGCTCATTCAGCTATTCAAAATATGATCCTTAGGGTAAAAGCTACTAAACAGGAAGAGGTCCAAGCAGGACTTTTACAAAATTTAATTGAATGGCAATATTTTGAAGAGGATTCCCATGTGCCCTTTGACAGTCTTACAAATATGCAGTTGGAAAATGCTTACAGGGGAAAGCAGAAAAGTATTTCAGTCACCATTGGTGAGAAAAAATACACAGTGGATATGATACTTAAATATGCTGTGGATGACCAAGGAAATCAGACAACCATTAGACGTGTTGATAAATCTGAAGGTAAGTAAAATCATCTTGACAAACTGAGGTTCCTATGTGAAAACGAGGTTGCATCCAGCCTAGTAAGAGAAGAAATGGTAAGAATATTTGAAGTATTGTTAGGAGCTTTGTGCAGGTGCTTTTCTGGAGAATGTAGAAAGGAACTGAATTGGGAAATAAAAATAAAAGAACCCTGCAGTTATTTAAAATATTTTGAAAAGTGGATAATGTCTGCTGAGGTTCTTAACAAGCTTTCTAGCAATAATTAGGTGTTGTAGTTGTCATTCTAGCTCTCAGCTCACTTCTGGTTTTGAGATGTTATTTTCCATTTACTGCTGGTCCTGAAGATGTATGGGCTTCCAGAAGGATTTGTAGGAGGGCACATTGAATTTTAAGCAGAGGATTTGTGTAAATATGATTGATCATGTTTCTTCTGCAGATCAAGGGTCAACAGTGCTTCCTGGAACGTGGGACAATATGGAAAATGAGCGACTCAAAATAGTGGAACTAAGACCAGAAACAAGAGAGTATAGAGATGTGCAGGAAAGGTTTCTGCAGACCTGTCAGTCATTCAGAATTGAAAAGGTAAAAGCATGTCCATTTCTGAGCATAAATACTTTGATGGTAAATGATAAAGGATACTAACAAAAAGAAATTCCACTGGGATTTCTGAAGTTGAACAAGTCTTACTGGCTGTCACTAACTTCAATCAGCATCAGTTTAATGGGGTATTTGAAGCAGCTCTTAGGCAGCTGCTTCTTCAGTGCCAGGGGAGAGAGCTCTTGGAATAGTTTTTGCTGTAACAGAGCACATCATTTTCCCACATAAGCTGTGTGTGCTGTGCAGGCAGGGGGGTCATCTCTGGCCCAGAAACCTGCAAAACAGTCCTGTATCATTCCCCACAGAGTGTTTGTGCTGTATTCTGGGCTGGGTTCTGCTGTCTGCCTGCCAGAGTTTGGAAGGATTTGACTAACTTGTTTCATGATTTGGTATAAAAGCATTGGAGCCAGGAGGGGAATCTTGGAAGCAGATCGAACTGTCTATGTGCAAATTTTTTTCGTGAGAGCAACCTACCCTCTTTCTCTCTGTCTTTCTTACTTTCAAACTTTGCAGATCGAAAGGGTACAGAACCCATATTTTTGGAAAGCCTACCAAATAAAAAAACGTGAAATGGATAACAAAAATGGCAACACAAATAATGAGAGGCTTCTGTTTCATGGGACGAGTAAAGAGTCGTTAACCTTAATTAACAACCGTGGATTTGACCGGAGCTATGCTGGAATGCACGGTAAAGTGACTATCAAAGCAACCCTTGTTTTCCTGAATGAGGCTAGGACTGATCTGCCATGCCACCTGAATAGTCCTGCCTTGCAAAATCATTTGTTTTGTTGTATCTCTGTATTGCTAAGAAAAAGCAAATTCACTGGCTCTGAAGGTGGCAGATACAGGGATTGCTGCTACTGAAACACTCACAGACATTTGTTTTTCTGACTACAGCTGCAAACTTTGGAAATGGAACATACTTTGCTGTTAACGCCAGCTATTCTGCGCACGACACCTACTCTAAACCAGATACAAATGGGAAGAAGTACATGTATTTGGCTCGAGTCCTTGTTGGAGAATATTCTGTGGGCAAAAGAGGATCAATCACTCCAGAACCAAAAAATGCTAGTAACTCTATAGATCTGTATGATAGTTCGACTGATAATGTGAACCAGCCATCCATGTTCGTAATTTTTAATGACATTCAAGCTTACCCAGAATACCTTATCACTTTCACTAAATAAGTGTTTTAATTGCAACCACGATTGCAGGTCTGTCAGCCTTTGTGTAGGATGGAAACACATGACACGTATAACAAAACCCACAATGATAAAACAATAATTAGTTGTATCAAATTAATTTCTGTTTCCATTTAAGAAGTCTGGCAATTTCTGATACCCCTGAAGTAGACTTCTTGTTTACACTTGGAGCAGTTGAGCATATTTAACTCTTGAGCGTAACTTTGTACGGAAAACTTCTTCTAGATTACATATTGAGTCTTTGTACTGTATCATCCTTTCCATGCAGCCTTAGGGCCTTCCTAATTGCTGATGGGGCATGTGAATGGATAGTGCAGCCACAGACTGTTCAGTATTACATTTCTGATGCCTTCTTACACTCTATAAGTGACAATCTCATTGTGGATTATGACACAGTGGTTTTCAGTAAATGAACTAGTCATAGTTAATAGCTTGTGTTTGTCTCTCAGAACATTTAGCATTTATTTTTCAACCACTGAACTTCAATGAACTTGATGTTACAGATATGGATTGACTTGTTTTTAATACCATAAAACTACTGCTTTGCAGTGCCTCCAACTACTGAAAACTCTTAGCTCCTCTGAATAAATTGGCTTTGACTTATTTGGTTAGATGATTAAGAAAAAAAAGTCTTCCAGTACTTTCTTTACATAGTTAGTTGGGTTGCTGTTAAACTTTTACTGTGGGTTGGTGTGTCCATGTGAGCAATAACTATTGCAGGGGAAATGTGGCCAAGGGTCACCTCTTCTGGGAAGGTGGTGTGAAGTGCTGGGAACCTGCAATTCAAGTATCTCAGTAGAACCATAAACATCAGGCTGTTCATTCGCACCCATCCCAGTGTGACAGTGCTGGAACAACTCCCATTTGACCTCATTGCTTTTCTTTTTGTGAGATTTTAAACCACTGAAAAATGCTAACTGTTGAAATCAAGTGTCTTGAATCAATTTCACCTGGAGCTTGAAATCAAGATGTGGGTATGGGGGGCCAAAAGTTTAAAGTTTTACTTTTACAATGAATAAACTTATTAAATCCTTGTAATAAATACCCATGGTCAGTAGTTCATCAGTGTGCCAAGAGCAAGAGGAGATGGCTCCAGGTGCTTCATTGCAGCTGGTGGGTCACTGGTACCAGTCTGACCATTCCCTCCAGAAGACAGTACTGAGTCAGTTCTCAGTTTCACATTGCCACAAGAAGCTGCAGAGGACACCAAGCTGTTTTTTCACCAGTGCTTGCATGACAGGTGCCATGGGCATCCAGCACAGAACAGAAACCTGTAGCACTGGCCTCTGTGCAGGCGATGAGTGACAGAAGTTACTTCTCCAGTCTATTCTAATCAAAAGGCAAAGGTGGGGGGTAGAGGCATACAAAGGGACCAAGAATCATAGAATATCATGAGTTGGAAGGGATCCTCAAGGATCATCAAGTGCATCTCCTGGCCTTGCACTTGTGAGAGCATTGTCCGAATGCTGCTTCAACTCTGGCAGGCTTGAGGCTGTGAGCACTTCCCTGGTCACAGGGAAGCATGTTCCAGGGCCCACCCACTCACTGGATGAAGAACCCATTAGAGCAAGCAAGCTGTAATTGCTGTCCAAAGTACTTGTTGGTAGAATTGCCTTGTTAAGGTTTAGGGCTCGACATATTTCAATGATCTCAGACCTGGGGTGAGGTTACCAAAGCTTGGGGAGAAGAATGTACCACTGATAGTGGGCACGAAGAGCACTACAAGGACGTTTGGCAGGATGTCCCAGACAAAGAAGAAACTATCAAAGATAGGTCAGCAACTGTGCTGAATCAGCTTTGACTGGGGTAATGGTAATTCCGGCAAGGGGAGATCACGACCACCAACTCACTTTGCCCACCCAGTGAAGAAACCACCGACCCAAAAAAAAGAGACAGACTGAGAGTATGGGGATTAATTGGCATGAGAAATAAGGCAATCGTTAAAGATAAAAGATAGGAGACTAATTAATAAGGAACTAAGCAACTTGTAGCCAAGGAACGTTACTGTCTTTGTTTGCTAAAATGGATAAACAGTGAAAGAAACCGCTTTGGTAATCTCTGCGCTGGCTTTGTGGATTTGCCACCCAGCGCCTCTTTCTGCACACACTGTAAATAAAGTAAATGCCCCGACTCCGTGTGTGGACCGGCCTCTTGCCAGCGGGTAAAAGAACTCTTGGCACAACAGCGACAAGGGCTGGCAGGCCCCGGCACAGGGGCAGAGAGGACGTTCTGTCGGGTGAAGGGGGTGCCCAAAGCAGCTCTGGGCGTTCGAGGGGGAGAGAAACTTAAGGACGCGGGTGTGAAGCTGCGACGGGAGGCCCGAGGAGCCGGCCTGGGGCAGGTGTATCGCGACAAACGGCAGCGGAGTCCCGAGAGGCGGGTGCCTGCCGGAAAAAGGCGCGGTCCGGCGCGCCGGGAATATAAAGAGAAAGCGGCGGGGAGCGGAGCCGTCGGTGGGGCGATGGCGGGGCAGCGGCCGGGCGCCTTCCCGCTGCTGGTGCGCGGGGACTGGGGCTCCGCCGAGCCGCCGCCCGCCCT
>NW_020955642.1:822890-823886 GCF_003031625.1 Empidonax traillii
GGTTGGGGGCGGTTACCAACATGAAACATGTGACAGAGCTGAGCTTTGCACCTGTTGTGTTTCTTCGGGGAAATAATGTCCTCTGCTGTTCTTCCGCTTCCTTTTCAGGCAAAACGCCTTGTGCGTACTGTGTTAGTGTTGGAGTTGAAAGCTCTTTCATTTCGTGGGACAGCTAATGTGTCTGCCCTGGGTCCGGCTAGGACAGGGATAACTTTTGCAGCAGCGAAGACAGGCACAGCCAGGACCCAGGGGATATTCGATCCCACCTCAGCAAGCACGGGGAAGCGGGGAGGGAGGGCGGTTTTCCAGTGCTTGGCGCAGGAAGCAGTTGGGTGAGCAAAGGCGCCTGAAGTGCTCACCTCTCTTGTACACTCTGCTATTAGTATTGGGGATGTTACTGTCCGCTTTTCTGGTTTCTAATAAAATGTTCATATCTCACACTGTGATCTTTCATTTTTGGTTTTATTTAGTGAAGCAACGAGTTCTTCAGAAACAGCCTCATGAGTTGCATTTGGAAGGAAAAGGCGTAGTGAAGTTGACTGTCACAGAGCCAGAAAGCACACTAGCTACTGGAGAGGGGACACCTGAAGAAAAACCAGCTCCCACAAAGGTGAACAAAACTTATAATCTCAACCAGACCTCAGAAACAGTGGTAACAGAATCACATCTGTCACTGATATTTTGGTTTTACTTTGTTTTAGGCTCTGGATGCCGTGAGCAACCTTCAAACAAAAAGTAAAATGCTATCCTCACTCTCTGATTCTTCTTAAAACAAAGATGTTGGTGCTCTTCTGCACACGTGGCTCTAGTTCTGTGGGGAGTTTTGCTGAAAGTTCCTGAGTTTGGTATTGTGACTCAGGTGATACAGGGAAGGAATGTCTGTGCAGGGGCACTGCAGACTTGATCACCACGAATGGAGTTCACCTTGCCAGACTTGGACAATGGGCCTGGTTTTAGCTTCATGCTGCACTGATGGCAGGGCACGGTGGTCATCAG
>NW_020955642.1:823907-826340 GCF_003031625.1 Empidonax traillii
GCATGTATTTCTCTAAACTTGCAGCCAGGTGGAAAGGATTTAGCTGCAGTTGGATTAGATGTGTACATACACATGCATGTATGTGCATAAACACACACACACAGATATATTATGTATACTTTTTTCCTTGCCTTATGCTTCCCAGTTGCTGACTCAAGGAGCCAGTAAGTTCATCACATAGAGCCACAAGCCATTTTGACACTGGCAGGAAGAGGATGTGAAAGGGTTGGGGGCGGTTACCAACATGAAACATGTGACAGAGCTGAGCTTTGCACCTGTTGTGTTTCTTCGGGGAAATAATGTCCTCTGCTGTTCTTCCGCTTCCTTTTCAGGCAAAACGCCTTGTGCGTACTGTGTTAGTGTTGGAGTTGAAAGCTCTTTCATTTCGTGGGACAGCTAATGTGTCTGCCCTGTGTCCGGCTAGGACAGGGATAACTTTTGCAGCAGCGAAGACGGGCACAGCCGGGACCCAGGGGATATTCAATCCCACCTCAGCAAGCACGGGGAAGCGGGGAGGGAGGGCGGTTTTCCAGTGCTTGGCGCAGGAAGCGATTGGGTGAGCAAAGGCGCATGAAGTGCTCACCTGTCTTGTACACTCTGCTATTAGTATTGGGGATGTTACTGTCCGTTTTTCTGATTTCTAGTAAAATGTCCTTATCTCACACTGTGATCTCTCATTTTCTGTGCCTCCAGTTCTGCTCTCCATCCCGTCACCAGGGGCTGCAGGGGTGGGGAGTGTTGAGCCAGCAGCACGTGATGCGGGGTGTTTCAGTAGAAACAATAAATTGAGGAATACCATTCCTAAACCACGACAGTGTCCAAACGTGATGGTGGAAAAGCACTACATAATCCAAAGCTGTATTTCTATTCAAACTTTCACTCAGGTGTTTTGGTTTTATTTAGTGAAGCAACGAGTTCTTCAGAAACAGCCTCATGAGTTGCATTTGGAAGGAAAAGGCGTAGTGAAGTTGACTGTCACAGAGCCAGAAAGCACACTAGCTACTGAAGAGGGGACACCTGAAGAAAAACCAGCTCCCACAAAGGTGAACAAAACTTATAATCTCAACCAAACCTCAGAAACAGTGGTAACAGAATCACATCTGTCACTGATATTTTGCTTTCACTTTGTTTTAGGCTCTGGATGCCGTGAGCAACCTTCAAACAAAAGGTAAAATGCTATCCTCACTCTCTGATTCTTCCTAAAACAAAGATGTTGGTGCTCTTCTGCACACGTGGCTCTAGTTCTGTGGGGAGTTTTGCTGAAAGTTCCTGAGTTTGGTATTGTGACTCAGGTGATACAGGGAAGGAATGTCTGTGCAGGGGCACTGCAGACTTGATCGCCACGAATGGAGTTCACCTTGCCAGACTTGGACAATGGGCCTGGTTTTAGCTTCATGCTGCACTGATGGCAGGGCACGGTGGTCATCGGGGGGCTTTACATGGAATCACGCAGGGCTACTGGTGGCCTGTGGTGCCTGTGGATGTCCTGAGCTGTGTTCAGCCTTGTTACACCTTCACCAGGGCTAAGAAAATGATGCAGAGGCTGCAACCAACCCTTACTGACAGCTGAGAAGCCGCGGCCAGTGATCTCAATGGATTTTAGTTGAGTTTAATCTCTGGCCCCAAGACACAAAACAAAATGGCCTTGGACTTGTTTAGTCATGGCTGTTTTTGTGCCACCAAAGAAGGTTGCCTGCAGCTTGCAGAATATTGCATCTGGGCTGGTTTGGATCCCAAAATGTCCAGGGATACCCTGCAGTACTTGGTTGGTTAGCAATCTGCTTTCTTGGGGAAGGAAAGGAGAGAAAGAGTAGGAAGAATCTGTTTATTCCAGGAAATGTGTACCAACACTTTCTGTGACTGACTTCTCTTTGCGCTGCAGAGAGTTTTGCTCCAAGTGGTGAACTCGAGGAAGAAGTTGGCTGTGCAGAGACCTCACCTTCGGTGGTGTTTGACAACATAGAAAAATGCAGTCCAAACTGCTTACGTTTGCTGTTGGAGAACATCAGCGGCCTGACTGTAGATGAGGACTTCACTGTGGAAGTGATACCTGAAATAAATGTTGCTGTAGCTACCTTTATAAAAAGTATTGGTAAGAGAGGGGGACTCCATCCCTCATCACCATGTATATGTACGAGTAACAGCTTTCAGAGCTTGATTCCTCTCCTGTGAGAGATCCAGACTGTTTTGTAAAAGTACCTGGGTGGCAGTCTCTCAGGAAAGATGGCTTACACACAGCTCCACAAAAGTGCCTGTGACCCCAATGTTACACTGAAGAAAGTAAAATGGTGGCGTCTCCATTCATTGAAATTGGATGAGAGTGGTTTGTTGTTTCCATCTGGGCTTGGGTTGGATGAAGAGGAATTAGAAGTGCACTGAGTGTGGGGATTTTTGCAAGTTGTTGAGCTATATAAGGTCTCGTTTTGAGAAGAC
>NW_020955643.1:0-11305 GCF_003031625.1 Empidonax traillii
AAGCAGTGAGCCCAGATTATGGTTTCCCATCCTCACAGTTCTGCCTCTGGTAAGGCCGTCAGTCACTCCCAGCACCAACCTCAGCTTTGTGACAAAAATCATCAAATTATTATAAACATAAGCAGGGTCCTAAAGGGGAAAAATAAACCCCAAACCAACCTTAAAAAAAATATAACGGAACCTGAAAGGACTTCTACAGTCGTAGAGTGTCAAGAGCAACAAGAAAACAGGATTTTTTTTTTTTTTTTTTTTTTTTTTAAATTCTTGTTGTCCACTAGGATTATTTTCTTTTAACCTCTTCCTCCCACAGTCTCCCCGGGCACGTTATACTTACGGGTCATTTGACTTGGGTATCAAGGTGCCCAGTTCTTTTATACGATCATTAATATTAAATCTTCTTCTTCGTTCAACTTTGGGAAAAAACAGCACAAGTGTTACAAGTGATATTCACACCTAATTACAACACACAAAGTATTTTATCAAAGGTTGCTTTCAGCACCTTTGAAATGTCCGCCTGAAGCTTAAAATCCAGCATTTATTTTGCTCTCATATTCTAAAATGTGGTGGGTTTTTTTTCCAACCCGGACATACGAGTTCCCTTCAGGAATGAAATCTATAAAACTGCCACACTGAGGATGAACACTGACCTTTAAAGTCACAACTTGACCACATATTTAATTTTTAAAATAAATTAAAATTTGAAAAGTAAATGGTGCAAGGTGGATTTGTTAAAAGCAATTGGGTCACATGTTGCTCACAGCAATTCCACTGATAACAACCACTCATACGCTTGGCTTATTGAAAAAAATAAGAATAGAGTTAAAACTCAATAGTACATTTAAGCACACATTTCACAAGAATTTGAGATATTTGATCTGCGGGCATAACACAACTAATACTATATAGTACATGCAGTGTCTCACTGAGATTTAAATCATCAGTATTTGAACACTTAATGCCCAAAATCACTCCAAGAATTGTTGCAAAATGTGAAGAACCAAAAACTTACTCAAGTTGTGGTTGTCTTTCTTTTGCCTCTCCTTAGCCAACGCCCTTGCTTCCGACTCTGTGGGAAAAATACATGCTGTGCATGTGAATGAAGCAATTAGAATTAAAAATAACTCAAAACACAACGCTTCAGTCTGTGAAACATCTGCACGGGAAGCCTGGTCGGTATTTGTCACACCAATTACTACACCCATTCCAAGGAGCGAGAAGGGCCTGTGAATGCCAAAACACAGCGCTGGGTATTTGAGCTTCACCTCTGCTCCTGCAGAGCATCTCTTCCCACACTTCCCAGGCTGACTTCCACGACGGGAATGTTTCCCACGGAGGCCCTGACTCAGCAAGGTATTTGAGGACAACAAGCTGCCGAAATCCAACGCACCTTCTCCTGCCTTGGCACACGTGTCCCCCGGGAGCTGAACCAGAGGAACAGCATGCTTAGGGCATTGCCACCAGCGCAGGACGTGAAGCAGGCACGAGTCAGAGCCTCTGCTCGCTGGAATTAAGGATATGGCCTCCTGTGGCACGTGCACACACATCACCACAGCACTAAAGGGATAACTTAAGTGACACACTATGACTGTTATTTTCCAGCTGCGCTAACTGTTCCTATTATATAGGAAAAAAAAAAAGATGAAAAATTCAACAGCCTCCATAGCAACAAAGCTGGAAAACAAAGGGGTTTGCTTCAGGAAAAGCAAAAAGAAAACTAATGACGGCTGTGCCACACAGAATTTGTCTCCTCAACTCAGGACTGCTCTTAACCGTACTCCACACATTTATTATTATTTATTATTATATTACTATTGCTATCATATTCTGCAAGTGTCATATAATTATTAACTTCAGCTTGCAACGGTTTGGGCAAGAACGTAACTAAATCTGTTATTTACAGTTCTCATTTGATCTTACGTTTCTCAAGCAACTTGAAGTATTTTAATGTTTGTTCTACCACTTTTTTTTTTTTTTTTTTTAAAGTTGAGGTCATTAATCCTTGCCCTGTTGCTTTTAAATCCCCAAACCAGCAAGGCACTATGTCGTTTCACAGTAAGCCAGAGAGAAGGAATGAGTCTGTCATGTATTATCACACATTCCATTATGGAAACAACCCCTCACTGCCTCCAAGAAGTTTCTTTCCTGTATTATTTTATTTCTAATGAATATGGATTGTGTCCCATCCAATTCAAACTAACAGGTGCTAAGGGTTTCCCCTGGAGTGCTGGAAGTTTACTACTTCATTGCTTAGAATACAGAGGTACCCCAATATTACATGCACTACAACAGGACATATCCTTTTCTATGCCAGGTTCCCCAAGGATCCCCAAAAAAGCTGGAAAGATCATTGGATGTCTTAATGAAATCTGGGCTTAATCTGACACTGCCTTATTAAACAGATATGAGGTTTGTGAGGCCAAAACTAATAGAAACCACATTCCTGGGAGAGCTGAGAACCCACAACTATCACCAACATCAGATGCTGAGATAACAGACTGGATTTTGGGGGAGTTCTTCAGCGTTTTGGTATTTATACAGTAGGATTAAGAAAAGTTTCTGCCAAATGCTAGATTTAAATATTGCAACTCTCTCCAGCCTAGCTCCAGCAACAAAATCAGGAAAAGGAGAACCAACAGACTCCTGCCTGCAATAACATTCTGATTTTAAAATCACTGGCTGTCAGAAAGCACCATCAATAGAGCTTTGTGCACAAAGGTTTGGGCAAATCAGTGTCAAAGTGACTGCTGTTAAATTTGAATTTAATTCCTGAACCTCTCCTGAATCAGCTAGCATGTATTTTGATCAGAAAAAGCACTCACCTAAATTGTGTGTACAGGTGAGTGTAGCATATAAACATATAACTTAGTTCAGTTCTGTGTTGATGCATCAAGGACTTCCATAACACTACTCACTATTTCTCCTCTTTCTGCTTTCCTGGTCTGAGGTCTTACACAACCACCTGCAGAGAATCCACCAGCCTGCACATCCAAGTTGGGTCTTCAGTTTGTACTCTAAAGCTCCTTGAACTTTCTATACTTTGGGCAACGAAACTGCCTGTAATTTGGACTCTGTGTGTCTTCTTTTGGTGCTGAGCTCAAATTCTGTGCAGTCATATAAATGCAAATACACACTGGCTCAGAGATGTGGCATTTCCTCCTGAGAAGCTGACTCCTGGTCTATTAAAACTGCTCTACTTAAGCTAATTCCTGCCCAGAACCTGCTTTGCAACTGAGTCAGCCTATGAGTTCTCACAAATGAAACCCAGAAAGACCACAGACAAGAAAGAAACCAGGCCTGGAACCTACTGCATACAGTCAGTGACTCCCTGCTGGGCTTAAGAATGGCCAATTCTGGGTATTGAGATGATTTTGCCATCAATTCTAGAATGGATCTCCATTAGTTCAGCCTGGAGACAAATTTACCTTGTATATGTACCCTATGTGAGGTTATATCCTTTCAAGTGAAGCAAAATATAATGTGCTTGAGAATATGAAACTCCTTATTATTTGCTTCAAACTATCTCCCTTCTATACACATGTGCTTGAGAGAAAGAGGCTTTTAATGTTCTCCTCTCCTCCCCCTGCCTCCCACAGCTTGTTTAGAGCACTGCTAGAGGAACTGGCATAACAAGAAATTTAAGGAATACTTCATTTTCATCTTAATTTAGTGAGGCATATTCATGGAATCATAGAATGGTTTGGGAGGGATGGGACCTTAAATATCATCGAGTTCCAGGCCCCCATCAGTGCCTAATTTTACATTTTATAGGATCTGCATGTCCAGATTTTGTATTATAACGGGTTATTTGATCATTACAGCTCTCTCCTGCTAGAGTAAGTCCTCTAATTTGTATCATTCCTCAACATGAAACCCACAGAGAATCCCAATGTGAAGTTGGTAAAGTTTAGTGTTGACAAAGCAAATAATAAGCCTAAACTAGAAAACAGCTCTGGAAGAGGTGCATGGAAGCTTCCTGGGATGCATTTTCAACGAGCAGGTGTGACTGTAACAACTGAGGACTTTTATCTTAACTTGTGACAGTGAACACACACGTGCCCACACATGAACACAACTGCATGGCAGGCTGATACATCTGCTAAAAAAGTGGTCTGCAAAGCAAAAAGTAACTATTCAACCATGTATTCCTTCTCAGAAATTATGTCCAGTATCACCTGAATTCAAAACAATTACACTACTACTCCAAGGTGGAATTTTAGACGTATTTACCTGTGAGCTCCCTTTTTATATTAGGAAGATTAGCTGGACATGAGTTGCTGATGTTTAGTCCTGGAGGAGGCATGCTTTGGTTGCCATAAAGGTCAATCAAATTGCCAGACACGGGCAACTGCAAAAGATAAACAAGGAAAAGGATCACTTGGTTTGCCCTTATGAATGCCTTTGTACAGAAGAACGGAGTCAGGATCTGCTGAGAAATCTGTGCTCTTTTCCATGTGCAAACAGTGTGTAAGAATGTCAGCAAAAGTCACAGATATGCACAGGGATGAGGAATAAAACATCTCAAAAACACGCAGATGGAAGATACGTAGAAGAGGTAAAATCCCGATTATATTAATTGTGGCTCCTTATTTTTCACTTAAAGCTATTCCATCGGTACCCCCAACACTTCTCTCACATCTGAAAGAGCCTAAGAGCTCTCTGGGAGAAAGCCCCCCCTTTTCCAGGGAATATGCGAGTGAAGTACTTTGCAAGTTGTCACATGCTTGAGGAAGAACACTGTATTAATTAATCACATTTTTCATGTGATTTGAAAGCTACCTACACAGAAAACATTTCGGTTTATTTTGTTTTTTGCCTTACATAACAAGAACATGCCCCAGTAGGAGGAAGATTATTTTTATATTAAGTTTCCCCAATTACTTGTTCACTCTGCAAAGCTTATTTAGGTATGTTTAAGCAAGCAGACTTATACAGTATTCCAACAAGACCTACCAAAGCTATCCCTTTAAATTTAAATGCATCTAAAGAAGCTTACATTTATCCTGAGTGGACTATTTTACCCATCTCTTGTTTGTTTTTGAAAGGATGGGTATAAAACACTTTGATATCTTATCTGAGTGGCAAGACTTCTTATCATTACTGCTGCAAAGAAAACCAATCCCCCCAAGACACTGATCCTGCAGAGATTAAAGTAAGTATTAACTTTACACCCGTGTAAATAATGCTGTTGAATACAATGCAGTGAGTCACAGCCTGGAGTATTAAACTCCTACTGATGGTCCTTGCCAGACTGAGACTTAAGAAAATTTCTTTGCCATGTGGAAGCAGATAAATGGAAGTTGATATGTGAAGTACCACCAGCTAGAGGCCATGCTGACAAATTTACTGAACAGACAGTGGCCAACAACAAAACCAAAGTTCCCCAACTCAATCTCTAAGTGACAGAGTTAAAAATGTAACTGAATTCTCACTAAGATTCAGTGTTACAATTCCTCGCCCTGCCCTTAGTTCTCTAATGCATTAAAAAAAAAAAAAAAAAAAAAAAAAAAAAAAAAAAAAAAAAAAAAAAAAGAAAGGAAATTCTAATAATGCTGCTCAGGTCACAGCTGTCCCAGTCGTGACCTACCCTACCCACATCAGTGTCAGGGTGAACCACTCACTGCTCTCTACAAGGCTGACCCTTGTCTCTTTGGGCCCCCCAAATGCATCCATGACACCGTCACAGGGACAGCGTCACACACCCTTCTGACTTGGATGTGCTCGTTCTATTCATGCTCCTAAGCATGGGGAGAGCACAAAGACCTTGTTTGTAGCCCAAGGACTTGAAGTTCATAACCAGACATGTGAAATCTAATTAGGAAGTTCAGGGAATTTAGGGGGAGAAAAAAGAAAAAAAGATTTTTTTTTTGTTAGAAAACCAAAAACGAGCATCTCAAAGCATGTAGAACAGTTAGAGTCACCAAGCTGCTTTCCGTACTGCAAGACAGAAGCTGCTTGTTATCAGGGAAATTAGAGGGAGATGCCAACAGTGTCCATCTAAATCAGTGATCCATAGGCAAAGAGACTGATCAGCTTCTTTCTTTGACTTTTCCCAGCATCTGAACTCCAGAGCTTCAGGTGTGACATCTTCCTACAGGCACAGTCCATGCAGAGTATGAGCCTCTGAGAGGCCTCTTTTCCAGGATCCCACAAGTCACATCTTAGGGACTAACTTACATTATTACTCTCATGTGAAAACAAAGTGCACGCAACACTCCGGGCCACCTCACAAAATACTGGCACTTAAAGATAAGTCAAAATCGAGGTACATCCTCTGTTCACAATTATAAACTGTGTTCCCAGAGGAATAAAATCAGTTGACTAAGGTAAAACCAACAATGATTAGTGCAAAGTTTAGGGAACTGGAAAGGGGAGAGGAACCCCATGCTGAGGGCACTGATTTGAGATGGACAAGTCAGTAGTGCTGTAAACACACAAAAGCAGCCACTGGGCTGAAACAAGGCAAAAAAAAGAAAAAAAAAAAACCAAGAGGGGGTAAATGCCCTTGCAGTGACACCTGGCATTGATTTCAAATTCTTCCTTGTGAAAGAAACTGAAAAAAATTACACATTGTTTGCAAACTTTTCAGCTCTAAGACAGTCAAGCCTTTCATCACTATCCCCAAGTAAAAGGAGATGGGAAAAATCTCAAAATTTCCACAGGCATTTCATAATGAAGTCCCTTTGAGAAAGATATGGAATTTTCTGGAGCTAAGGAGGCTCCTTCCCTGTCTTCTCCAAATTCTATCATGTTTCCAACCTAAATATGATGTTCCTTAAGGCTTTTCTTAGCTACTTCTGGCTAAATAGAAATTTAAATGCAGCATCAGTCAGATCATACACCTTTACTCTTCCAAAAAGTAAATCAAGGAAGAATGGCTTATGCCAGGCTTAGAATGTTATCTTCATTGAAATAGTACAGTCTAAAATGCCCTAATTTTTGAGATTTCATATTTCAAGCCCTTGGCTTTACCAAGTTGCACAAACACACCAAGTAGAACAAATTTCAACAGTCCTATTGCTTTGCATCTGGTTTTGTTTTTTTTTTTTAATGACAGCTTTTATATAACAGAAACTTCAAATATGGTAATCATGACTGCAGATTCATCAGAGTGTACATTCATGGCAGTCTCAGGCTTTCATTTCTCCTCCACTACTCCAACAAAACAAGCACCCACATTCTGTCCAAAAGCCCTGAGACATCAGCTGTGCGATCAGCAAGGCTGTTCCTGAGGTATCAGTTCACACTGGAATGGATCCTGTTCCCCAGCTCGTGTAGCCTACAGTGTATTGTGCTGTTCCCTTACCTGCAAGCACATGCTCAGCAGTAGTCCCTGAAATAAAACTCCTCTCTACTTCTGGAGTTTAATTCCATGGGAAAGCCACATTTAAAAGTGGGGCTGCCCATACAAAGCTTTCCATGTCAGGCTCTGGCTAGAATTGATTAGTTGGGTGAATTAGTTGTCATCTCCACTTGGCATACAAGAGTACTTTACACAGGACTTAGCAATTCAATTATTAGGTCACATCTACAAAGAAAACCCTCTCTACAAACTACAGACCATTTTGTGGCACTTTCCACCACAGAAGCAAAGCCAGTTAACTGGTGGTCCAATCCCCAAGTTTACAAACACTTCCACAAGCAGTTGACTGCAATGAGCCATTTTCAGTTCAAGGCACTTGGAAACTTCCCTTAGCTTGCTCTGCACAGAAATCTCCGATTTTGCTTATCAATTAAGTACTGTTACCAACTGTAACAAACTGGTCCTTTTGTTCTTTGTTGGTTATGGAACAACAGCTGCCTTTGTCAGAGTCTCAGCACAGCTATTTATAGGTTGTGCCTCTTTAGAGACCATTTCCTCTCTTAATTTCTCCCACCTCTACTTAGCTCAGTCTATAGACATTAATTCCTCATTAGTAAAATGTTGTGTGTGTTTTAGGAGTTAAATCCTGTCCCCAAAAATAGTGTCCATTACATCAGGTTCTTTTTTTTTTCCCCAAGCCAATTGTTGAGAAACATGGGTCAATTCCCATCTCTTCAGGACTGGTATCAGGTTAAATCAGAGACTGAAAAACGCTTTTTTTTTCTGCAGCAATTTAAATGTATTAGTAAAGAAATATTAATTCTACTGTTTTATATCCTTATTTTCCAGACTTCACCACACAGAGTGGGCTAATTCTGAAATTCCACAGTATATGTGGATTGGGCAGCCGTTACAAGCCTTCTTGTCACGCAGCAAGCAGGAGGGATGCAGATTACCCTGAACATTAACTACAGGGACTCCTTGCACCAGAAGAGTGCAGAGTACCATTCTGTCCCTGCCTGGAAGCAAAAAGCCACTGCTGGGGTCCCTGTGAAATAAGAACGGAAGAAAAGCACGAAGCTATACAGATCCCTTCCAATTTAACAGGTCTCACTCCAAAGGAACTTCAGAGCAAGGACTCCAGAAGAACCTCATCCCTCAATTTAAAAAAAAAAAAAAGTATAAAAAAATAGATGAAGTGTCTTGAAATCCATCTTTTTCAAAGTTCATTGAGTTTTTCTCTCAAATTCCAGGACAGCTGCACTTTGAATCTTAGACTAAAGGAAAATTTATTCTTTCTGGCAGGACTCTGCAGCTATTTCTCCATGTACTCAAAGGGCACTATTTAGAGAGGGAAGCTGGTGGGCCGCTTCCTGCGTCATGCACCACGTCTGAGAGGGCTGTGGGAATCTGTGGGAGCACAGGACTAGGTTAACATGACATCAGACGACTACTGTCAGCAAATGTAAACCTGTGCTACAAAATCAATGCTATGTGGTAAGCTGTAAATTTTGGCACCAGATAAAAAAGAAACAGACGCCAGCACTGGCAGACATCTACTCGGCCAGATCTAACAGCACTTAAGCCTAAGGCAAAAAATTCACTGGAGCTACCCTCCACAGAAGATCAAAATCAGATTATGCCAGAAATGTGATTATATTAATTCTCAAAGCAACATGAACCAAACCGAAACAGCCACTTGGAGGTAACCTGTGCCTTGCCTTGCTCAGAACCGTCCACACCCCTGAGTTCTTCACTTTTGTCACAGGTTTCCCATGTGCCCAGACTTGTTTGGTTTTTAAATTCCTTTATTCCTTCCCTTTTTGTTTAAGACTGCGTTTTATAATTCCCCTCCACTCCTAAATTCTGTAACACCTTTGCTGTTGTCTAGCTGGGGACTTCTCTCCAACTGATACCAGGCTGAGATAAAGCTGTGATGTCAGAGATAACTGCTAAACTAGAGTATCTCTGGACAGGGATGCCAACACATAGCACACAATTTCTTACTTGAATATGACAAGATACAGGAACCTGGGATGCCAGAGGTTCCTTCCTTTCTGAAGACAAGTATAAAGTCCATGGCAATCTTTAATACCAATGGGAATGAGCTGCTCTCGGTGGCACAGTTTACTCCTCTGTTGTAATCCTCTCACTACTAACATGACTTGGAAATAAGAAAAGTAAAACTGTCCTTGGTATTCCCTCGACCTGTGTTTTTAAATTAGTGTTTTTCACTGCCAACTGAATACCTTGAGCCCTTCAAAGAAAAAAATAAATTACACTCTACAGAACAATGCAATAACCACTTAATTGCAAAGAAAAATAGCCATGCTGCAGTTCTGCTTTCTCTGAAGGAAAGATGATTAGACTTAACGGGGAAACCGGAAGGAAAGGACCGTTGTACCGTATTTGCCATTTGCAGGGCTGGGTCCACCAAGCCGAGGATTTCTTCATTGTAACTTGACTCCAGACTAATTATGTCATCGATCACATCATCCATCTGCAGCAGAAAAGGCGGACAAAGAAAAGCAGACCGGTCATCAAAATCACCAGGATACAGAGGCCTGGCAAAGCCCTTCAGCCACACAGGGCTCTGCATCACGAGCCCAAGGTGCCGGCGCAGTTCTGCAATCCCTCAGAAATGACTCCTGCCATCCAGCCAGGACACTCAGGTCATGGCAAAGCTGAGGCTTCATGGTCTAACCCACTCCTCCCACCAGCAGCTACCCTGCACTACCTGCCCACGGACACGCTGCTCCTTCCCAGGAACAGCAGAGGAGGAAGCTGCCCGTAGAAGGAGCAGTGCTGACGACATGACTCCCTCTCCCACCGGCAGCCCTGCCCGCCCACGTTGCACCTCTTCCCTCTGTGGGACCAAAACCTGCCCACAGACAGAAATGCCGAGCCCCTGACACCTGCAGGGAAGGAGAGGGAGCAAAGACCTGCTGCTTGTGGGGTGACAGGCTGCCCACCACTGACAGCAGAATCCACTGGATCCACATCCCTCATACACCCTCCCAGGAAGCATCACCCAAGGGCAGCTCAGAGATGATTTTAGGTGGTACAAGACATATTTTATTTCGGACTGGGCTGGAATGTTCCTCCGTAAGCTCCTAGATGGTCAGCAGAAACACCCCTCTGAAGCACCTACCCAGGTGTTTCCAACAGTCCTGCAGGACTGACTATTTCCTTTTTGCTCATAATAAAAAAAAGAGCTTAAATAACAGAGATCTAGAAAATCAATGCATAATAGTGATGGTAGAAATAGTAGTATATGGGATTTTTGTATTGGCTTCGGAAAGTGTGATCAGAACAAATTATACTGACTGGAAGTGAGGGCAAGAAAGGAATTAACAGTTACAGCCCATACCTAACGTCTTGTTACTGTTTCTGGGAAGGAATAAAAAAAAATTTAGTTTAAAAAAAATAAAAAAAAAATAAAAGAGTGATTACTGAGGATGAATTACCACAGCCTTCTCACATAATTTTTCAAAATGCAAGTTTGATCTGCATAGAACTGTGGTGTCAGAAGCTATCAGGGCAAGAACACATCCATGCAGTTTTGGAAAACAACATTGCTGTTTTGTACCTTAAATACACTTAATATTCAATTTCTTAAAGACACTATAGGGCAAGTTTATTTGTCAACATAACATCATAGAAACATGCTCATTAGAAAGGGGACCTGTGCTCCACCTCCTGTGTCATCCAGTACCTGCATGCATGATGCTCGTGAGTGTGTATTCAGAGCCGGGCACTCACTCTCAACCCTGCTTTGCTCTTCAAATTTATAAAATCCCTGCAGAAATAAAAAGGAAAAAAAAAAAAAAAAAAAAAAAAAAAAAAAAAAAAAAAAAAAAAAAAAAAAAAAAAAAAAAAAAAAAAAAAAAAAAAAAAAAAAAAAAAAAAAAAAAAAAAAAAAAAAAAAAAAAAAAAAAAAAAAAAAAAAAAAAAAAAAAAAAAAAAAAAAAAAAAAAAAAAAAAAAAAAAAAAAAAAAAAAGAGG
>NW_020955643.1:11520-56857 GCF_003031625.1 Empidonax traillii
ATAAAAAAAAAAAAAAAAAAAAAAAAAAAAAAAAAAAAAAAAAAAAAAAAAAAAAAAAAAAAAAAAAAAAAAAAAAAAAAAAAAAAAAAAAAAAAAAAAAAAAAAAAAAAAAAAAAAAAAAAAAAAAAAAAAAAAAAAAAAAAAAAAAAAAAAAAAAAAAAAAAAAAAAAAAAAAAAAAAAAAAAGAGGAAGAAAAAGCAAAGCATGGATCTGAGTTCATGGCACAGTCTCAGTCCCAAAAAGAGCACGATCGAAATAGTGTCATGCACACATGTTCCTGATGACACAGCAAAGTGAAGCTGCAAATACCTTGGAGAAAAAAATATTTGGGTGCCACTGGGACAATAGGATGGAAATATTTGATTTTCATTTCTTTTGAAACTATGGAGCACAAGTATTACTCTTGCCTGGGCAAAATACGTTCTGTAATGACTGTTTCTCAAAGATGTGTAGTATTCTCCTCTCAGAGTGCATCTGCAGTAAAAATCTGGCACAAAGGCTTGAGGGGAGGATGAGAGGACATAAATAGCTCTACAACTGTCTCCAATTTTTCATTTTACAAAATACTGACATGACTCTTATATTTGTTAATATCTTCCCAGTCATCTTCCTTTGGTGCCTGAGCACACATGTAACATCTAATTAAGTTTACACCAGAAAAGATTGAGATAAGGTTGCAAAGGACTACTAGGCATAGGCTAGTGAAGTCTTATATTTGCAGCACTGAAACAAGAACCAGTAACATTTTAGGTTATATTAGCTGGGATAATCTGGCCTTCCAGCTACACAGGAGGCTTGCACAAATTTTACTGTAAAAATACCTAAAATATTTCAAAAAAAGCTTTGCATTTTTTTCAGTTATTTTTGCTATGCTCTTTGCTCTTTCTACAAGAATGAGCCATAAATAACATTATTACAGAAAGCTACAGCTTACAAAGCTGCTTTGTGTTCTCCAAAGGTCAATTATTCACAGTTGCATCAAGCAACAGGGTGGGGGAAAAGTAAAGTAGTTTTAATAAGTATCAACTAGCTACTACAGTTGAAAAAGGAGGAAGTTTGAGGGATACAGTTGTTTTGCCAAAATGTTTTGTGCACCTATCCACTAATCAGGCAGAGGTAGCAGTTACATTTTCACAAGGTTCAGAGGAGATAAACACAATCTTCTTAACAACGAGCAAATATGGTTTAAAACAACTTAATTAAAGCAGACTGCAATTCCATTTTACTGAAGGACGTGAACAGGGAGAGCGTATATTACCTCTTTCTCACAGTTGGAGTTGAGGGTGAGCATTGCCATCGGGCTGTTGGGAGCGCTGCTTCCAGTTCCAGGCGGCATGACATGATCCCCGGGCTGGTTTGGACATGGCAAGCTCAGGGCTTGGTTGGCATGTTTATTTGCTAGAGTGGTAGAGAGGTACTGCTTTACCTGCTGCCTCTGGGCCTGCTGGATGTGGTACTTGGTTGGATTCTCAAGGTGAGTCTGCACCTGCGCGACACAATTAAGAGAGGGAGTTATTGCTTGACAGCGTCATCAGGGGTGCTGGGGGTTTGAGCACTTCTGACAGAAGTACCTGCTAAGCATTTGACAAAGTACAAACCCATGCAGCTCCAAGGAAAGCCGCAGCTCTCCACTAACTTTTTTGGTGGCAAAAAAATCAGTTTATGACCCGGTGTTTCAACAACTGAATTACTGTCGGTAAACCAAGAAGCTCCAGTTATTCTTCTGTAGAAGGAGATTTCTCACTTAAGCCCAATGCTCAGGTTTCCAGTTGATACAGACAGTCCAGAACAGACGGTTCTGCATTCAGACCTTCAGCTCTGTGACACTCAGCTTTCACTAAAATATGGAGAAACGACTTGTACTGCAGGACTCATTTTACTTGTTAATAGCTACAAATGAAAACCAAGTACTAGGGATTGCTGTCCTTGATGCAATGTCAAATAGCAGAGAGGTCAAAAGGTTTGTCGTTGGACTTTTTTTAGGTTTTGGTTGTTAGGGTTTTTTTAAATTAATGCATTGATTAAACTAGAAAAACAGGAAGACACCATTTTTCTGCCTAAGGATTATTTATATCTCAGATATATGGCCTAAATCATATACAAATAAGACAGCCTGTTTATAAACACATCATGCAAATAAGATGCAAGAAAAGAAGTGTTTCAGTTCAGATCAATCACTGTCCTCAGCAACAGCTATTTCTGTATTTAAGATAAGCTTTTCAGTACTTGGAATTTTTTTTATGTCCAAAATATGAAAAACCTCACACCGAACTGCTGGTGCACACTCTAAATAAGTAAGAGAAGAAAGGCATGAAAAATTTCCACCATATCCTGGAAGCTCTTTGTCGCCTTTCTCTGGTCATTAGTGTTTCCACCAGAAGATAGAAAACAAACCAAAATATAGTAATACTCTGAGAAGTTATTTTGTTTTAAAACAGTTCCATTAAACTGACTTTTGCTGCTACAAGTGACCACGTACGTCCCCCACTTATTGCTGTGAAAGAAATTAAATAAGGCATCCAAGACACCAGAGTAAAAGGGTTTCCTGCATCCTGTACACCTTCTTAGTAAACAGGTTTTAAAATAAGTTTGCAACAACAACTCACCTGATAATGATTATATTCAAGCATTTCCAGCATGCTACTTAAGAGGTTGCAAGAGAAGCGACTACAGTATCCTTTGCTCTACGCCACTCCAGTTTGAGGGATCCACATATGGAAGCACCATAAACAAGCTACCCCAAAGAAGAAACTTGATGGCCACTGCTCAGACTTATAGTAACCTACTCTAATTAGCCATGCAAGTGGAGAAACAAACAGTTCACACAAGGGCTCTTCATGGAAGTTATGCAAGTTTAAGTTAAGCCCTAACTATTGGTTTTTTTTTTTTCCCCTGGCTTTGATGTCATGCTTTTTCATAAACATAAAAGGACCTTTTAAGTGATGGGCTATCAAAGTCAGATTGACAGTCTGCTCAAGGCTAACTCGCTATTCAGCTTTCGTTCCAGTCGTACTAACAGACAATGGCAGTTTTCTTTAGCAGTAAGGTTAAAAGTTTTTAAGGACAGAGCAAGAAATAACTGAACAAATGCCCTACGAGCCTAACGCACATCCCCTGGCAGTGGAGTGCACTGGATAAACCCACGGGCCACACAGTCCTATCCTCAGCTTCCAGGCTCAGCCGCTGGTCCACCCAGGACCTGCAGCGGAACACGAAGCACTTGAGAAAGCTCTACTCCATCCTCAGCCTGCCTGGTGCTTCAAAGCCATTAATTCTGTCTCAGTCTAGAGCTGTGACAAGTTTTCAAGTTCATGGGCTCAAGCATGTTCCAAATGCACTCATCTGCAAGTGGGCACAGTCCCTACACATTCCAGGACTTACCTTTTCCTTCTATCCAACTCCTTGACACAAGCCTGTGCTCAAGCACAGACATAAAAAACACTCAACTGGCGTTATTTTCCCAAGTCTCCGCTCACAAGGAAGCACATTAAGATGCCATGTCTAGAGAGTTTAATCTGCTTTGTTGCACCACATCGCAAGACAACACAATACTAAAGCCTGCTGTGATAAGTATAGCACTTTGTCAGTCCCAAACTGCATTATCAATTTTCCCATCACCAGTGCTAAGAGCTACACTACCCAGATAAATCTATTTTTCACCAAATTTTCAACCTCAAAGTAGATAAAATTATCAGTAAATGAGTTATTTTCGTAACACTTATCTTTGGTTATGATATTTAAAAACAAGCCCTGCTCATCTGACAGAATCTGCACATTCCTTTTCCTCCACAGTCATCAGACACAGTGGCTGTTCTCCATCCCAGGATGGAGCAGAGTGTCTCCTCTCTGCACCCAACTCTTACCCACCCTCCACGCTCCCAGGAGAGAGACAAACAAAATTCCAAAATCCACATCTCAACTCTACATCATCAAACATTACATTATTAAAATCATATTCTAATACACTGACCCCACTACATGTCAAGTTTTGAAACACACACTTTCTAATTGACACAAGGTTTTTGTCTGGCTAAACACAAATTTATTTCACAAGAACTTACTCTCCTCTGATTTTGTTGCATTATTCTTCATTAGAATATTTTGAGTTATTTTGTTACTCAATTACTAATTTGGGTTTTTTTTTTTTTTTAAAAGGGTTGTGCTGCCTTCAGCATGCTGGAAAAGGCAAGAGAAAAAATGTTGTGAATTCATGTGTCACAATCTCACACAAGTCCAGTAGCGAACCAAAGAACTCAGAGAGCTGTCTTTTTCTTGCTCCAAGATGATGCAAAGATATTTAGGGACTGAATACTTTCTTTCAATCCACAGCTGGTCAAACATACTTTCACATTTAAATACAAGAACATACAATTAATCTCCAAATGGAGGGGAAGGTGATATAACAGTTCCCACCCTTCAACAAGGACAGGAGTTCCTACAGGATGAAGCAGTTTTACACGTGTTCCTTCTTGGACAAAAGTCCCAATTTCCATGACCCTCACTCTGGCCAAGTATGAGGCCCAACAGGCTACACAAAAGGCGTCTGAGAAACTTGAGTTTGGTCCTCTGTTGTGTCACTGGCTGCTCTCTTGAGCTGCCTTAGGAGCACCACTGTCCAAATCTGGTGGGAACTGCCTTTATGAACTCTGTGCTGTTTGTTGAGACTAGCCCTGTCTTTGGCCTAAAGCATCCTTTTTCTACAGTCTCTACATCAAAGAGAGACCAAATGTGACCATTTGGGCACACACCCCAGTCACAGCCAGCCTGGAGATAACCCATAAAGTAGTCTTCCTTTTCGACAAAATATCTCACGAGCAAAGAGCTGCAAAATAACCCTACAATGAAATTCCACTACCCTGAACTTGAAACCGTGAATAAAAGCTTTGACTTAAGATCTAATTTTGGTCCTCAGCCCCTTCCAGCCTTTCGGGTGAAGAATAGTTCTTGTTGTTCTTCCAAATTCATGAGACACAAAGTGAAAGATGGCAAATTATTGGTTTGGATACACTTCCTAAGAAACGTGACTGAATGAGGACATGAAAGAAAAAAATAAAACAACTCGAAACTGAGTCCTCTGGTTCTCCAACCATCTATCTCCAGGAATCTCAACCAAAGTTTTACTGCAACATTACTAAACTGAGAAGAACATTGTTTTTTGGGCATTTTGGTATTGACAAGCAAGAAGTAACATAATATCATGTGCAGAACTTCAGAAATGAGCCAAGACAAGACGACAAAACAAGCTAAATTTATCCCACTATAGTAACACAAGAATTTAGCTACAAGGAACTGCAGTTCCAGGATGGTCAAGTGGCAGCCCACAGCCTGGATTCAGCAGAGAGAGACCCAGAAGGCAGCTGTACATTCAATTTGTACTCAGGTGCATTTTATAATTTGCTTGGTTATCAGGGTTCTGCCTACATGGGTAATACAGAATAACACTGCCTCAGAAGTAGAGCCCCAAACTGGTTTCATCCTAGAAGTGCTGCAATGCCAGCTCAGCAGCATCTCCAGTATTTCCACGAGCTGGCTCCACGCACACTGAGAACTGTCACAGCATCAGATACTCCTGCACTACCAGTCTCATTGGTCAGCAATCCAAGCTCCATCTGCTCCTGCCCTGCTGACACTGAGGAGGATGTTTTTTCTTGAGGTGAAGCACTGAGAAAGGCAGTATAAAGAAATCAACTTGACTCCACCCCTGTGGAAGCCACTTAGGCCCTCCAAGGCTGAGCTGGGCTGGAAAAGTTTTGGATGGAGCCACGCTGATTGCTCAGCACTCACCCCTCGCACTTTGGACTGTCCACATTATCTCAAGCAGGGGAAAGGCTTTCTCATACCTTCACTAATCTTGAAATCTGATTGCTAATTCCAGGCATACATCTAGTTCAAGTACCTGAACAGAGGAAAAACAGCTCCTGAGAAGCTGCCTATTTTCTTACACATCACAGAAAAAACAGTAATAACCAGTTTGTTCCAGTAAGAGACAGATTTTCCCAGCCCTTGTGTCTAGTGTCAATCAAGCAAACATTTAATCAATGGCTTTGACTAGCTTTAAGCATACACACCACATCAGTGGGAATTTCAGGTGCACTTCAGACTACATTCTTCAAAATCCTTATTATATTACACATCAGTGACAGAACCTCTGAGTAGACCCACACACTTCCTCGAGTTTTCCAAGCTAAAAACGTTTCCCGTTAGGGTGATCGGGGGCTCAGGAATTTCAACACAAAGCACAGCTGTGTGCTCAAGCACAAAGCACACGGCTCAAGGAGTTCCTCTGCACGAAGCCAACACAAACAACAAACAATACGGCCGATACTTGTTCCTCTGGTCAAGTCTTGCTGGGAATCACTCAGACTTAATTTACTAACAACTTGTTGATAATGGCAAGAACTTGGAAGAACTTGCAATGTGGCAGCAGAGCAACGCACCACAACTCCCAGCAGTTATGTACAGACCAAACTCCTTCTGTAGAGGCACCCAGGAGTTCACTCCTGGGCAGGCACAGGCCAGGGAAGCCTAATGCCTTGGCAAGTACAATTTGCACAGTGGAATCCAGAAACTAAATGGCTAATGATAAAAACACCCGAATAAAGACCTTGAACTGTGGCATTACTACCAATCATACTCTAGGAAAACTTCAAGGTCATAGAATCACAGAAATATTTAGGCGGGAAAAGACCTTCAAGATCATCAAGTTCAACCACAGTTGAAAGTGGATTAGTTGCTGTAGGATCAAGCTTTGAGCCACTGGTACATCTGGATGAAGGTAACTAGGCTAAGTTAGTTGGGGTGTGTTACTGATATACTCATGAATTTGTCCTCGAACAGGTTTGATTTCTTTGCAATGGGTAACTTCTGGAAGCACGAGCAAACACAGCCCATCTCGTGTTAAGAGTATTTCTTCCAGGTGAAACGCTGAGTATTGGTTTTACCATCTCAGCTACTACTTAAAATCATGGTCACATTGTCACATCTCCACGTACTGCAGCTTTTCAAAGCAAAGCTGAAGATGCCCCAAATCCCCTGTTGGTGCAACACAAGTGAACAAAGGCCATCACAAACGCCAGCAGTTCGAGGCTGTCCTGCTGCTCTGGCCCCCAAGAGCTGGGATGGAGCGTATTCCCGCTTCCAAAACCACACAGAAGGAGATTCTTCTCACCAAAAACATCACTGAAACTTCCTGCAACAGTAAAGCCAAAGCACTCAATGCTTCATTTAAGCAGAGACAGGCTCAGGCACGGGGACATGTCAGGGGACAGTGAACCAAGGGGGAGGAAGACTCTTCTCCCCACCCCACTCCCACTTTTTTTTTTTTCTTTAATTAAAAAGACCACTTGTTTCAAGTAAATTGCCTTAGGACTTACAGTTTACAATTACAAATAAAATACTTTTTTGTCATTTTTTTTTTGGTTCAATAGAACTTTTTGTTGCTTAGACAGCTAAATGTCATGGGATTTTTAAGAAAGGTTAAAATTCTGTGTCATTTAACAATTAATGGCATCCAAAGAAAAACTATATGAAACCACATCCACTGAAGTGTTCTGCAAGGGCTACAGGCTTCAGTTTGGGTCCACTGCCGCAGAAAGCCTGTTCAACAAACCAGTCCTGGGCTTCAAAGTTCCTTTTTTAAGTTGTTTCAATCTACCACTTTCAAGAATAAAAACAGCAGCAGCAACAAGTTGTTTCCTAAGACTTTGAATAAAAACAGGAAGCCGTTTAAATAGGTGTCTGTCTTTTGAGGCTAGGGAAAAAAAATTGGAGGAGAATTACATGTGAGAAAGATAATCAATTAGTGCCACTTGGAGTGATTTATTGTCCTAAAATTTTCCAATCCAGACTCAAGATTCTGCAAGTCATATTCACCAGAGGTTGGTCCACTAAGTCTGAAAATCCTAAAGACCATAAAATCCCTTCAATTAACTTCATTAAATATTGATCATGGGTTTCACTGCAACGCCAGGAAGTACCCTCCTACCACCCAACTTGGAGCAATCCAAATAACCAGCCAGACAATGGTTTAACTCATTCTCAATGACATTTTCCCACATGCTGCATTCAAACATTAAACAACAGCATCACATTTTTCCCCCTAAAGACGTCAGTGGTCTGAAGTGGCTTCGCATGAGAAGTTCAGTTCTTTCTGAAACTTTTCCAGTCCTCAAAGATGGAGCAGCCACCTCACTTGTAATGTCACCAAAATTAAGCTGATTGGGCTGTGACAGATCATTCCTCATAGGGCCACTGTGAGTTTAGTAATAGATAAACCTATTCAGTAACTTCTCCAGCTGCCATTCTCCCCTTACCCCCAACTTTTCTAAAGCGTATTTGCTCCGCTTTCTTTTAGCCCATTACCCAGAAAATATGGCCATAACAACACTGACCAGAAAGCCCAATAGCAAGAAAAAGGTGAACAGTAACTTATATTGATTGGGGAATGACAAGCAGGATGAGCTGATTCTATCATTTTACTTAGGGACACAGCAAACACAAGGAAACTCCCATCAGTTAGCACAACAAAACTCCCTGGTTACCTAATTCACCCCAAAACCCTCTGAACTTGAAAAGAAAATCAGATATGAGGAAGTTATTTAAGACCTGGCATCACAACTGCACTTTAAGTAAGTGGATCCAACGGTCATCTCCAAGCACAAAGTTACGGAAAAAGAAATGGCACATTGTACAGAATGAACATCATTTACACAAAGAGGGGTTGCTCAGTCCATCATCAAATTCCTCTGTGTAACGTGACTGCTCATTCAAGGGAAGGACATGAAGCAAACAAGAACAAAGTATTTGTGGATTAGTATTTTAAAACTGTGCTTTAGCTGTAGAAACACATGACAACAGTATCTAAGGAAATTAAAAGAGAGGTTAGCCAAATTTGCTTAAGGAGATAGGAACTGATGTAATTTGCAGGTTAGTGGCATGCTTAGCTGCCATTCCACAAGTCTGCCTTTCAGAAGGATTAGGTCCTTTGAAGTCCTGCTTTTTTTTTTTTTCTTTCCTTAGGAAACCAGCATTTTAGCTGTTTACTTCACAACACACATGCCATAAAATTTTTATTTTATACAGCTACTGAGACCAAAAAGCACTACAACATTTTAGGACAGACAAGGAATCGACTCCATAAAATGACACAAATCTTTTGCCATGATTTCACCTACCCCAGGTGCTTCTGAGCGTAAATATTTTATGACTTAACAGGCAACAACATCAGCCACACAGCTGCATCTGACAGGCAAGTTTGAATGATGGTACTGCCCCGATGAAAAGCTTAATTCAAGCACCAAATATTTACGTCCACTTCTGCCATCCTCCTCTCTCAGAAGGAAGCTGGGCAGCGCTTTCATCGGCACTGGAGGGTTTGAGATTGCTCACAGCAGGACACAAATGACTCCTCCTCTCAGGAACTGTCAAAGATAGACATAAAGTTGCTTCCAAAAACTCCTGCAAGACTTGGCTTAGAGATGTGAACTCAGGGGGGAGCAGAGTCATGCAACTACGGATACTTCAGCTGCCTGAAAGCCCAAAACCAGTTCAGGCAGACGGTCTGAAGCCACCTGTGCTCCCACCTTCCCCTTGCAAAGCCTATTTTACAGCCCAAGCACAATCACCCACCCTTCCTACAGCCCGAGCAACAGTAACACAGGATTCACCAGACCACTCAAACGCAGTTTACTCTCAACTTGAAAGAGTGATGATGTTAGAGGGGTAAAAGTATTTTTCCAGCTTTATCTTCCTCCTGAGGTTGCCAAGCACGGCGTCAGCCCGTGCCAGCTTTGAGTGGCAGTCACGTAAGCAGAGCCTGAGCAGGACTGTCAGTGACATTTCACAGGGGTTACTGACCCAGCCACCCTTCCAGCCTGCAGTAACCCCTGCTAGACCTGAAGCACTCAGTAACTAACTTTCAGGTCCCCGGTGCACTCCCAAGACGGCTGGAAAAAAACAGTGGTTTAAACTTCACTGCATTTCCCATGGCAGGGAAGAGGCACAGAAGACCCATCCTTCTCCCCAAAAGGGCCTTGGCAGGTCAGACTAATGCTTAAATCACATCAACCGTCACTCATGCCCAGGATCTGGAGACCCTGGGTATATTTCTAGAGCCCAAAACCAAGACAGCACGGACCTTGCTGCACCAAATCCTCTGCAATGCCCTGAGGATGCAGTTTCCACAGGTGAGAAAAGGCATCCTCCTCCACACATGTTTTTTCTCAGGTTGCTCATTATCACTTACCAAATGTGAAGAACACAAATGGGACTGGGTAAAAATAACAGCATCTTCCATAGGAAATGAACAAAGGAGAAAAGAGAAACCAGTTTTATACAAGATGTTGGGTAAAAAGTAATCGGAGCTAAGCTTAAAACAGTTAGGAGAGGCAGCACACACTGACTTTAAAATAAAATTTCTTATTCTCAGCTTCCTAGGGATGCAGAGTTACCCCTATGTAGAATGGATAGGTTGTTTGCTTGTCCAGACTTCAATAAATAAAATTTAAGTAGCTTCAAGTTTCCATGCCAAAAGCAGATTTCAATGCAGTAAATCTAATTTGCCCCTGCATCAACTTCTCTTAAGATGTCGTGCAACACTGACTTTTCCCAGGTGAAAATTAAGTTAAAATAGGCTATTTTGCCCAAACTGTAAATAAAAAGTGTAAGAGCAGGAAAAACACCCAATCTCAGGGTCACTAACACAGCACACATCAAGAACTTGCCAGTAATCACAATCCAAATGTGAAAACACAAGTACATCAAACTCAACCAGTGCATGCTGGAACAGATTTCAGCATCTACTGGAAAGTCTTCCTACCAAAACTTCTAAAGATGCATCAAAAAATAAGAGGGAAAATAATTTTGAAAGGACCATTTATTTTAACAAACCACTTGTCAACACACTGGCTACAGCACAAAGGACACTTGTTCTGGAACGAGCCCGTTTGGAGGGGATTTGCTTTACAACAAACACACAGCGCCACCAGAAGAAGCCAGCAAGAGAATGAAGACTGTGTTAATTCAAACCAGTTTTACACTGTGAACATGCCCTGAGCTTCTACATGTCATAGTTAATAAAGAATTAGAAGGACTTAGCTGGGCTCTGTATCACTTTGCCTACAGCTGATGATGTCTCACGTCAGCCCCAATACGGAAGGCTCGGATAAGCACAAGAATAAAGCACTCCAGATACATCCGTTTTATTCCCATCACTAATATGATCATTGGACACAGCCTAAAATAATAATAAATCGCTGACTTCACTTAAGTGAAGGAAATGCAAGCTGGCTCACCACTGAACTCCTTGATTTTTATCCTCCCGTTCAACGAGCTGTGCTGTTATTTATGACTGCACTAAAACCTACTGAGTTAGAATAAAACAGTTTCAGTACCTCAGAGTGCCTGATCATCATGTTCGCTAAGGTAAGATAATCCAAGTCACCTTCATGCAAACTCAGCTGGCTCTGATCTGAAGCACTCTGCTAAATACCGGAATTGGAATTTTTTTGAGGACTTTGGCAAGCCACAAAGGTGGGTCACTCCTCGTGCAGGTCGGCAAGGCATTGCTCTGCAGGAGAATTCACCCAGGGGCCAAAGTGGTGCCACAGAGCATCAAAACTGAAAGCCAACACTGCCAGGGTTACTTTGAATGATCCTGGCTCCTCCTGGGGAATAGAGTGCTAATGTCCAACACTTCCATTAAGCAACATCACATCCTTTCTTCCCTGACGTCTCACTCACAAAGTAGGTGTCCCAGCAGACATCGCAGTAGCCACAAGGGATTAAATGCAGCAACAGTAAAAATAAGTACGCTTATTCCACTCTAACTTAAAACCCAGTAATCACAGGTAAAATGTTTGAGTTAATTTTTAGCTAAAGTCATGTCACCATAATTCTGTAACAGGAAGACATATTTAAGGCAAATAGCCATCAGGCTGCACGACTTCACCTCTACACCCCACGATCTTACTCCCACAACAGCCAGACAGTAGCTATCATTTGGCTCCCAGCAAAAAAGTAAGACTATCACTGGCTCATTTATTAAACAAGGATGCCAATACTTCAGCCCTTTAAGATCTCAGGCCTTACATGCACAGAGACATTGCATCACTATCTATTTTATACTTAGAAAAACAACATCCAGCCACTCGGCTGATTTTGTAACCTTCTCCACACCTGTTCCTCCATGTCTTCCCAAGATGAGCTGTTGAAAACCCTTCTCCTCATGTTATTTCACATATGGCAGGCAAATAATTAGTTGCACTGTGAAATGAGAAGCTCCTGTCTATATAAATGACCCTTGATCAGGCCAGAGGATGGGGCATTGGCAGGACCATCAACTGAAGCAATGAAATCTTGGACAAAATCCGAGTCAGCTGTCAGGAGCGCTGTTTATATTTCAGTTGTAATAAAAAACAGCACTCAGATTCATTACTTCAACAGATATTGCACAAGCATGTTCCTTATCACAAAAACTTAGAGACTGTGAAAATAGGTTATATAAAAAGATGGTCTAAAATTCTGCCATGATTTTCCTCCAGCATATACACAAACCTCTCACAGCAGCATCTGCAGCACGTGAGCAAATACAAAACCTCCAGCTTGCAAGGGACTACAGGCATGAAGCCCTACCAAGGCTGGGGTTAGGGCTCTTTCTGCAGGATTGGAATCACATTTTATTTCATGACACCAGGCAAATTTCACCTTTCCAAACATCTTACAGGAAACTCTCTGCAACGGTTTCATCTGAACTTCAAAAAAGCACAAGCCGTCGACTCACCAGGAGAGGCACATTCACAAAACACAAAGAAGAATGTGTGTTATCGTTCCAGTTCTCCAAAGGTTAGTTGCAAATATGAATCATCAAGAAATTCAGAAGTAATAGTTTTGTCAGAAGATCAAAATGTCTTTTGAGAAGGAAATTCAGGGCCCCCAGGCTTGGTCTCAAAAGAATCCTATTTTAAACCACACTTGACCCGCACTAATGTAACCCTTCAAGTGCTATTGCAAGATCAGAACTATGTTCACAAAGGGAAATAGGCAAAGTATCTTTCACTGAAGATTTCACGTATTTATTTATGTAAAAAAATCATGTATATTCTTTTAGCACTGAAAAAATACTAACATCATGACATGTATTTTACAAAATACCTCTCTCATCACTGATCAATGACATACACAAGGTTTTAGCTACCAAAGACATAGTATGGGAACATAACATAATTCAAGGAAGGCAGATGCTAGAGATGTAATTAGAGATTAGACGTGGATTAACTAGATCCTAACTCTGACTTCCCGACCCTCCTCACCCTTTTTTAAACTCCAAGTATAAACCCATTTTAGCATGTTACTACCTTACTAACAGGATGAAATATTTTTAGATATCTTAAAAAATGCAAAGAAGCTCACACTGAACCTAATTTATTTTAAATGAAGTTTGAACAGATGAAAAGTAAAAGTTTAGGGTATTTTAACATCTGCTAGGAGCCAGGGGAGATGCCAGTACATCCACCATAGCCAACAACATGGTGTGAGATGAGGGACCCCAAGGGAGAACAGTTCAGGACACTCTAATGCATTTCAAGCCATTGGTGTCAGACCAGCTCTAGTCTGCTCTCACAGACTGAACTCCCAGTGGTGGCTGAATAACACAAGGTCTCCTCATTTAATTTTCCCTGACAAGAAGCTAATTAGTACTCATCAACAGCACTGGGCAAAAATAAGCTGATATGTAATATGTGGGGGCAACTGGGAGTTTACTGCAAAATCACATTGCTGCTCCACAGTAAAGGCAGAGCTGGTCTAAACAGTGACCCACAGAGAGAGCAGCACTTGGCACGGAGCGACCACTTACTGCACAAGCAGCTCTCCAGAGCAGAAGGCACCACTTTTCTTCCCTCAAAAAGCCAATGTATGAAAAGGATAAACTCTTTTGATAAGCCACAGCAGCATGATTAAATGCTATTTTTCTTTTTACACAGCAAACCATACAGGGCTGAACCCTTAAGGAATATATGAACTTTGATGTGAATGGAGCCCATTAACTGCCCTGCAATGAATGGTGCCTGTGGTCCAGAAATCATTTCCTTTTAGAGAGCAATGAGGACGGAAAGCTTACGACTGCTACACACAAGTGCTGACTCATTCAAGGTCATTTTACTCCCTCCCTAAACAAACTGTTTCTTTGAGACAGGTATTTCAGTGGAGTATGGTTTTGGTGGGAGTCAGGAAGCAGAACTGTCAAACAGTCTAATACTACAGTAAAATACTTTTAGACAGCTCAAAGGACAACTTTTCAATTAGTAAGTTATTATAATATAGATGACTGCCATAGCACTTTAAACAGAAGTCTCAGTTCTCAAAATTCTCTACTTAAGAACTAACTTTAAAGCACTTTTACAATATAGCAGGAATTAACTTTAAAGCAGTTCCTGAACTGCTAACGTTGCTTCAGCCCTACTTTGCATGAGGCTGTAGCAGCACTAAAAGCAGCCCTACACCCACCCAGTAAAAACAAGCTGCCTTGCCAAAAGCAGGTTTATCAGAACAGCCATGCTGGTTTAAGGGCAGCAGCTCTCTGGATCACTGATATGGGTAAACTGGACTAAGTCTTTCCTGAGAATATCAGGCCCTCTAGACAGGTCTCCTGAATCCCAGCAGAAACAATCCCACACACCTATAGAAAAAACACAATCAGAGAAGTCACAATCTTAGGTAGCTACAACCAGTTGTCTTAAAGTTTAGCGCGTTGCCTGCAGGTCCTTGGCAGGACATTTATAAAGCCCTGGGAGAGGCAAGACAGACTGTTCCCTACACCTCAGCCCTCAAATGTCTTCCTTTCAAGTGTGGGACTACTTTTCAAGAAGAAAATATCCATCATTTGCTGGTTTATATTTTGCTCTGAAAGAGCAGGAAGTTTTAATTCACAGCCAACCACTAATCCCACAAACTGAATTTTGATGGTTTCAATCAGCAATTTCTTGGTAGCAAAACTTTAGGAAGGCAGCCTGAAATACAAGCTTAGAACTCACCTTTCTTGACATACAAATTTCTCTTAAATTAATTAATTGGTTTCGATTCTAGGTCAGAATAATTTCAATCCATTACCAGCATATTTTAACACAGTAGTTTTCTGGCAAGGTCTCTCATAGCCAGGAACCAAAAAAAAAGCAAAGTCAGCACTGGATGGGGAGGGAAAAATACTCTAAAGCTCGCTCTTAGGACTTGCTGGAGCTTGCAGCAATGAACCCTTAGGCCCAAATTTATTAAAGATGCTCAACTGCTCCGGGGTCTCCGAGCTGAGCAGCAGCAGCTCCCGGCACTGATGCACTTCCAGAATCCGCAGCACTCGCGTGGCCTGTGACGCTTCCTGGTGAGTGGATCTGCCACTCTCCATGTTCAAAAGGAGAGGATGGAGAGACAGACACAAGGAGCACATTGTTCCAAGACAGAAAACCAGCTCTTTGAAACTTTGGTTTCTTTGAGCACGCAAGACACGCTCCTGCTGATGTCAATGTGCTCACTTGGAGATACGACACAGATTCCAGCCGAGCCAGGAACAGAAATGCTGCTGTCAGAAGCCAGGGATTCGAGTAGGTGGGTTGCCTGAAAGCAACCAATGGCTTCTGTAATGCACTCTGTAAGCCACATTAATTTAGAAATACAGTAATATTTACTACTTGTTTTTCTTCATGAACGGCAACAAATACTACCCCAAATGATTTTTCTTTCACTAGCTGAGATTTTCTAGAAAAATCAGGATTTTTAGCACAAAGCAGAAAGGGGGTAGAATTTAATGCAGAACAGTTGTGTCTGACAAAGCTCTGATGATCTGGAATGTTCGATGGAAAACACACTCCAGTTTTATCACTGAAGTCTTACTTGCTGGAAAAGTTTATTAATTGTACAGCAGCAGCAGGCTTGTTTAAAACAGGTAGCCTGCCTTTCATAGACTCTCTAGCAATACTTGTTTTTTGCATGCAATAACTATCACATACAGCAGTTTACTTGGTTAATAATTTAAAGGCACCTCTGGGACATTAACTGGTGAAAATATGATACAATAACGCAAGCAAACACGTTTAGAATAGTGTGTTAAAACAGGTTTTAACATCCGAGTTTTAGCCTTCACCAGTTAAGGGAATAGTCTAGAAAGGTGAAATCCCGGGCAGCTGAGAGCTCTCCCAAGGAATCCACAGAGTCTTGGAAACTGTAATGCCATCTGCTGAGAGATCATGGAAGTGCAACGCCAAGGATGACAGAACCTGGATGAGTTATCAGTGCTTCCCAGCACTCTGTGTACCCGTTTAATTACTGTAATGTTGACATCGAAATGCTTTCTGTCATGCTGCTGGTGATCAACAGGAGAGCAATCTGCTTGGATTGTATCAGTTAAACAGGAATTTTCAAAGAACTAGCTGGAATTTCAGTGATTGATATTCAACAAGTCTAGGACACAAATATTGTCCATAACAAATAAATAGTAAGTAGGTCCATAATAAATATTGTTTCAGTACATTAAAATAAGAATATGAGCGGCCTCTCTGCAGCTGTTTGCAGGTAGCAAGTTATTTTCAGACCTGGTAACAAAAGAATTACTGGTAGAGTAATATTTCTACAAATCACAGCACTTTTTTTTTTTTTTTAAATTTACTAATCTGCCAAGCAAGTAAAAGCTGACACGTGGTTTTGCTGGGTCTAACAAACACAAGTTCCCCCAGAATAAGGACTATCCAAGGGGATGCAAAGGGGATGTATGGAAGATGAGCAGGAGGATAACAATTCAGTCCCACATGGTACTGATGAGGTACATAATCAGAAAAAGTGCTATGCAGCATTTGCAAGCCTACTCTAAGTGGAAGGCTAGCACAGCCTGCTTTTGCTCTAGCCCACAAGTTTCACAAGTGTTGGAATCTAAGTCTAACATTAATTCTTAAAGGAAGATTTAAAGTAACTTAATTCTTGAATTCAGACAGACTGACCCAACCAGATCCACGGGTAAGCACATGTTAGTGTAACAAACTCAAGCTGGATGCTGCCACACTGAGATATTCCCCCAGAAAAGTGCAAAGGCAGCAGTGTATTGATCCAGTGATAGCCTGAACCTCTAATTTAATTTCCAAGTAACGCTATTCCCCTCCATAAAGAAGAAGGAAGAATGCTCCATGACTGTTTTCCTAATGAAATACAAACCAGATGAGTTCTGTCCTCAACTCAGGAACAAATTTCCACTAAAGAGATGGGTTAATAAAATGGACCATTCTGCTCAAAGAACAAAGACATGTAGATGGCACTCACTTCTGAGAGACAAAGGGTTAAAACAGTTACCCGTTTCCTCAACTGGACGACTACTACTATTGTAAAGTCCTTATTCAGCTGAATTCCATCAGGCCATGCTTTCTTAACACCATCTGACATGTACCTCTTCAAGATCTTGGATTTTTTTTCCCCCTCTCTGCTTCTCCATAGTAGACACTAGAAATAAATACACCCAAAAAGCCAAATGGTAATCCAAACAAAGTAATATTAAATTATCAAGCTGGGGAGACTGATGACCAGACATAATAATTTCTTTTTATAAAAAACAAAACAAAACACACTTGCCAGGTCCTTTGCAGACAACACAATACTGGGTTTTGTTTCAAGTTCATAACTTGGCTCTTAAAGTAGTTGATAATGAACCAGCAGGCATTATTTTAAATCAACCAGTTTTATTAAATGAGCCAGAAAGGAAAGAGGCAGGGCTAATTACCAACATTCCTTGATGAATTACCTAGCGGTGTGTGGTAAATCTCCAGGCGTCTTTGTCTTTATCCCCAAATTTATCCCTTACTTATTTCTCAAGAGGTTAAAGGACATGGGGCTAATTAAGGAACCAATCCAATGACAGACAGAATCATTCAAGGTAAGGTTGGTTTTCACTCTTTCAAGCTTTTGCATCTCTGCCTGGTACTTCTTAATCTAATTTTTCTTTTTTTTAAATTACTGGTGGGGAGGGGGAGCAAAAGTGCTAATCTTGTCACGGTCAGGCAGGTTGAAACTGCCATGCAGTGCTGGGCAAAATGCTACATATTTGTAATTTAGCCAATAAGAAATTCCTTAAGCCTCTCTTGAATGGCAGGAATGTCTCCAGCTTGTCACTTTGAATTCATTCACTACACAGGTTCAGCATCTCGGGGAATAATGCTGCCAAACTAGCTGAAGAACTGAAATATTTGCGAGGATACATAATACCCAAAGATTACTTTAAGCAGATCTAAGTTTTCACATTTAAAATTTAACGCCTGTCAAAGGTGTCAGCAGAGGTCCCCCCCAGACCTGCTCCCAGCTGTTCCACCTTCCAGCATTGCGTGTGGCTCCGGGCACAGTTTTCTGCCAAATTAAGCCATGGACTCAACAACACAACTGCAACCAGCTCTCACCTTCTTCATACATCCTTGGCTCAACCAGGAAAGAGGAATAAGTTGGTTTTTAAATTCATGGTGACTGAAAAAGGACTTAGTACAAGCTGTTAAAACCTGTTAGCTGGTGGGCTGTGGAGCCTCATCAATGCTTTTAATACCCACAACTATGGTCCCCTACAAACCTTCAGGAAGATTAACTCATCTTCTGCAAGTCCAAAACAGCCACTGACACATGGTAAACCACCATTTTCCCAAGGTCTGGTAACTCAGCCAGCATATAATATGTCTAGACCACAAAAAAAAAATAGTGCTTTGAAGCTGTAACAGACCAAACTTAGCAAGCTCTCCTTAATTTTGCGGATATTTCCATGCCAGCGGGAAGACAGCAAATCTTTAAGACCACCAACTAGGGTAGAAGACCAAGAATTTCTAAAAAGGGGTCAGAGCTTAGACCTCCAGATGCCTATATTTGTGTGAGTACATCCTGATTTTCTCTGTGCCAAAAACGTTATTTCAAACTACCAGGTAACTACTGTGAACCTGCAGGGCAAGAGCTCCTAAGATAAGGAGCAGTTTCTCAGCTACCTTCCCACTCTGCTCACAGCATCCTTTACCCAGGAAATGCCCACTCCCACTCCCAGCAGCAGCACAGCTTGTCCTACAACTTTGGAATCTGTGTTTTGTGTCACAGAGACCACAGCTAAAGAAGCAAGATGGAAAAGATCAGACATCTTCATCAGCCACAATCTTTTCTCTCAAGAGAAATGTTTGCAGTGCATGTTTGCACCCACAGCAAAAGGACATTCGGGACGAAGGGTGAAAGCAGTGTTTTGCACTAGCAGTCAGGCAGTCAGACACTTGCACACAGAAGTATGCTGCCCCCTTGAATTCCATGCATTTTTAATGTCTAATACCCTAGGTGTTAAGCAACAGTTTACACTTTGCCTCTGTTACTGACCACAGAGCTCAAGCACCAGTGCTTGTTTTGGAATAACTTTCAACCCACGGAGCAAAGCAACAGTTTTAAGGCCTGAGAGATACTTTTACTTAGGCTTAAAAGACAAGGCAGGGTTTAGTGGCTTTGTAGTTAAATGCCAGTTTTTCCTTCATGGAGAATTTGCTGAAGGCTTAAGGTACATATACCAGGCACCAAGTGTAAGTAACCCTCGTTTAAATGTTGTATCTGTAGCTCAACAAGTCTCAGTCTGGCAAATCACTTGTCTAAGTTCTTGATTGCAAATACACAACCATGCTTACCTAACAAACCCACACACACTACTATCTACCATTGTCAGGTGAGATTAAATTACCTTTTAATCAGATAAGTGTGTCCACAAACACACATCTGCTGGAGCAGGCGCTACTGCTCATTCATCTTGACATCCCATTGTTCCTGTTCTTCAGAACTGCCAGATAAGTCCCCTGTACAATGAAGTTTTATGGTAATTATTACACCAAGAACACTATTGCCAACTGCTGAGCCTTGCCTGTAAGGCAGGGCTGTGTTTCCACCACGGGTCACTCTCTGGAACAAGCACACTGGAAAAGGACCAGAAGGAGGTATTTTTTTGATGTATGTCTGTAGTCATCAGCACCACTCAGATGGCATGCTTGGCATTTGAAAAATGAAGAAATACAGGGCATCTGATGCAAAGACCTTATCGTGGTGGCACATTTAGAATCTAACAACACCAGGGTGAAGGTGAGAGGCCAGGCTGGTTGCCTGCACTCTTCCAAGCAGCACAGCATTGGTTTTCCCTCAGAAAAAGCTGTTGCAAGGGGAAAGATGAGCACAAATTGCAGATGAGCACAAAGGGCAGGATGGCACTGAGAAAGAGGAAAATGGTCCAACTCTGGTATCAGCAGGGATCAACCCACAACACTACCATGAGATGGGGAAAAGCCCTTGGGATAATGAAGCAAGAGAGGAAATAGAAAACAGTATCTGGCTCCAGGCTTTGAAAAGAAGTTGTTTCACCTTGTTTAGAACAAGAAAGAAGGGCTGCAATGAGAAGAGGCAGCAATGTATATATATATAAAATATACACATGAATTTTTGGGGCTGAACTGCCCTGTTAGCAAGGACAGGAGTATGCACAGATACAGATTCTACATCCAGGGAGGAGAGATTTCAATATGTAGATCACCAAAGCAGGACTCAGCTCATCCAGATCCCCTGGAGCAAGGGAACTGTTTTCTTACTCTCCAGAAACAAAGAATAAGAAGATGTTAGCATCCTATAATGGACCTGTTACATCATCTGCTGGTCAGGGGGCCTAATTTTACCTTATCACCTGCAAATTATTTATGCAGTGTTCAAAAGTCATCTGCACCACTGCAGGTTCTCACTCCAGCCCTTGGGGTTGTACTGTGCAGCAGGATCCAATGTGGCACTCTCAGAGAAGCATCTCCCATCTGTGCCAAATAGAAGCTACATTCTTAAAACCCCAATGACAGACAAAGAGGGAGGAAAAGATATAAGAAGACCAGCTGAATTATTGTGCTAGTCATTTGGTTTGAGAACACTCAGGAGGAAGGGGATGTTCACCAACTACATGCTGTGAGCACTGGCATCCAGCAGCAGAGACAAGGACCCACAGTACATCCACAGTTCAGGTTCCATCAACCAGTGACCTGCTGCATCACATTCAAAACGCAACAGTAAGTGTCACATCCACGCACCAACTGGGAGACGTCACCAAACAACATGGAAGGACAGAGGCAAGAAATGTTCACCCTCAGTTTTCCACCTTCCATCTGCTTAGTGAGACATGGAGAGGGTTGGATATCAGCTGCCCACCAGTAATGATTTCAATCCTACAAGAACTGGTAATATTTTCAGTGGAACTGATTTGCAATTCTGTGGGCTGATGCTGGCCCTGAGCCTCCTTTGCTGCCTCCTGAGGATGCTCTTGTGCTTCTTCTCCCATGGAGGACACAAGCCTGCTCACTCCAATTACAGTTCATGCAATGCCACACTGAGTTTTGGGCAGGCAGGTCCAAAGAACTCAGGGGATTGTGTCATGCTTGATCTGAACAGCAAACTTGATATAGAAATCAGATAAAGCAATACAAACCACATGGCACAGCTACAATGCAATTTCTGTGATGTCTCTCCATGAGTAGGACAGATGAGTCCCTACTCCTCTGAATTTTTGCAGAAAGTTTATGGCTACTTCTATCAGCAGAACTTCTCAAGGAGTAACCCAAAAAAAAAAGTAGAGCATCTTTCAGTTTGCTTGAGGGAGTAAGGCCTGATGGCTGGTGATTTCAGCCTTTAGAATCATTCCTTGGGTTTTTCCCCCCCCCCCCAGGATCTTTTAGATATTTTAGATGAAGGAAAACCCTTCTTCTTTTGTGGTTCTTAAAAGCGTGTAAAGGGTGATAAGCCCCAAACCCAAACTGCTACAGTGCAGCTTTGGTGAAGATGCCAGAGGGACATTACATAAAACTCTGATCATACAAGTCAGCATCTTTGTGTGCTGAACAGTGAAATCCTAAAATCAGCTGCCTGGACTGACATGGAAGATTGAAAACTATCCTACAGATGAGGCCAGGGTATCACTGCCTATCAGAAAGGCAGGGAGTTGTCCTGCTGCTGCCAGGAACTTGGGAGACCACTCACTTTGTAAGAATCCTGAAAGTTGCTTGGTAGGAAAGGAGGCAGGGAATGAGCAGGGGAGGCATGAAAGACATGAAAGGCAGAAACCAGCAACATTATGCTTCCTAAATACCTGTCGGCAGGCAGTTGGTAGGATACAGAAGGAACACTAATTCAGTGATATCAAGTGGAAAGACAGGAACAGATGAAGTCCAAGACAGGTCTATGGAAGCTGACTGACAGACCAAGAGCATGCTCTCTGCAAGCTCACCACCTTAAACAAATTCATTTCCACAGGGTATGGGATTAATAACAGTATTGTTTTGCAAACAGATTAATGAGAAGCAACAGGACTAACCTACCATGAGGCCTCAGTGACTGCACAACCTCCTCAAGTCCTGGGCTAACCCTGGCTCCCAGAGATCAGCTCTGGAATAACTGAAGCTGAGATCTGCAGCAGTGCTTCTGCTCCAACAGATAAGATGCCCAACCAGACAAGAGAATAACTTCAAACACCACCAACAAAAAGAACAGCTTCTTAATACCCACTAAGTATACAAAATTAAAAGATACCAGGATGGAAGAAGTATGAAGACATCTTAAAGTCTTTGAAAAGAAGTTAATCCTTTTAAAATAAAAACATAAGCTTATTTTGTACCTCAGGAACGGCTCCAACATTAATAGGACTTGGAACTACTCAAATGATCAACATTTTAAGTTACATATTCTTTTATCCAAAGCAGTGCAAGAAGCTGAATTGCAGCAGAAGGAAAGAATCCCAGGTGGCATCTATCTGTAGATTTGGTCCTTAACTACCAACAGGAGATGGATGAGAAGGTGCTACTCCCAGTCCATCTCTTAATTAGACTGCACAAAGCAATGCAAAATTTGAATTCCAACAGGTCATTTCCTACCTTGCCAAGCTACATTACTTGGCAGAGAAGTGATGCAATAAGGAGTCATTACTCAAGAAAATGAAATCCCATTTATTCACATGGCCTTGAGCATACTAAGTTACGCAACTTGGAGATTCCTATGCAATGTGACATAGATTTGTACGTATTTCTCTTTCTGTGTTGTTTCTAAATGAACATCTTGAAAACAAACATAAAATCCAAGCTCATTAACACATTTGGCTTCTTTTTAAACTAGTCATTCCGAATTACCATCCTCAGATATGCAAGTATTCTTCTTCTTCTCACACCGTGAGATATGGGTGAAAGGGCAAGCCACACAAAACAATTAAAAACACAAAACATTGACAAATTCAGCAGAGTGGGGTTTCTTGATGCAAAGTTCCAAAACAAAAAAACATACACAACAAAAACAGCTACTACATTTGGTCTTCTTTGTGAAGTAATATTCGAAAAGACCTCTTTTGAACAAAACTGCTTTGCAGATTAACATTTCTGCAAGTGCAAAAATCCCCTTTTTGTCTATCTCATTCTTTAAGGTCACTAAATCCAGACCATCTGGATAATAAAGTTACCAACTTAGTTCCCTATTTATCTAATTAAAACTTCTGTACAGCTCATATGGAAAATTTGTCTACAGCTAAAAAACAACTGAAGTGTAAAAAGCAGCTGCAGGGAAATGATGTCACTGCAGGCAGAGCTGCCTGTCAGCACACTGGCACCAGGAAGATCCTGAGTTATTGTTAATCTCAGCTTTTGAGCCAAGTATCCTATTTGGAAAAACAAAACAAAAAACCAAAAAAACCAAACAATCCTCCCTCCCCCACAAAAAAACCCCAAAAACCCACAAACAAAATTATATGGGCCTTTTAGCCAAATCCTACTCTCACTGAAGCATCAGTGGTAAATTTTCAGGAAGACCATGACTTCAAGACTGGTATTTTGTATCAATTTTTTTTTGTACAGAACGGGTCCATTTTTATCAGTAAGGATAAAAGGATGAACCTTTTGCTGCTTTCCCCCACCAAAAACACAAGCAGCAAAACTAGGCAAAGCAGACTCTTCTGTCACACACAGAGATCAAGAAGACTTGGTTTTGATAATTTTGATTGTTACATGTGTAAATGTAGGTGATGAAAAGACAGATATTTTTTCAGTTCAGCACGTAGCTCATATTTCCACAACCATCACAATTCCGCTGCCAGTGGGTAGTTGTTGCCAGTAATTACTTTTATTCTACAAGCCAGTTAAGGATAAATTCTCATAAATTTTTGTCTACAGAGTCATGCACTCTGTTATTTGGGCCAAACACAAGTGCAAGAGAGGTGTTCTCCCTCTGTCTAGGAGTTCCTTCTCCATCAGAATGAAACAGGGAATAGATACTACTTTTGGAATCCTAAAGGATAAGGATTCAAGTGCTTTGGGTGAAGTTCCCAAGTAATGCTCTAGCAGGTTACAGCTCTGCATCAGATCTGTGACAAGCCCATTCCCAGTAACCCCATTTGCAATAATTGAGCATCACCTTCCACCTGCAGTGTCTCCTGTCCCTCAGATATCAAGGACTGCTTCCCCTTCACTCTGACAGAAAGAGGCATTTGCAAAATGAACAATAAAGATAACTGCCAATGCCTCTTCAAGATGTTACACTCCTTATCAGTAAAATATCACCAGAAATTAAATACTTCCCTACAAATTTTGACAGAGGTTTAAAACATACCCTAAAATTCGTGTCACAACATATTAAGATGAAAGGATGTAAAAAAACATTACATATTTAACTAGGTGCATTCCAAACAAAACACTATTTCACAGCACACACACTTCTACTAGATCTGAATTATAACGGTGTCATAACCTGGAAACAAGTTTAACAAATTTTTATACACAAACATTGTGAGTAATGCACTAACGTTAAACCAAACAGCTCTTCCCAGACGATTTCAGACTCCTTACACATATTTCTACACACGTGCTTAAGAGAATATCATATTTAATTTTGAATGGAAACGTGTGTGCATATATATCTAGAATTCAAAATTCAACTGCTATCTTTTTGCTCCTAGATCACAGCCCACACTGGAGTATGACCGTGGTGTCCCAACTAAGCGATAGTTTTGGCACTGACACCACAATGCCATAATGCAGATTCAATAAGTAAAATGACCCTGTATTTTCTCCATAAACCCATCACACAGACTGCCTCAAAATCCTGAGCCTGCAAGTCTATTTCAAAACTAAAATATTTGACTACGTATCTTTGATATATCACAGCAATGAGCAAACTATGGGTGGTTTGTAACCAAGATCAATTAACTTATGTGGTGAGAACATGCTCCCTGACTGAAAGCAGTTACTAAACATCAAACTGTAATAAAAAGATTCAGCAGTAATGCAGAGTACACTCTCCAAAACTAGTGAGAACTGTATTTTCATGAAATACGTGAGCAAACTTCTCTCAAACATTTTTCACCGTTTTACTTGCATTTTTCATGTCACTTCAGCCCACTTGAACTTAAGCAGTGCGTGAAATTGTCTCTTTTCTTATAGCTCTTCACGTTTTTCCCTGAGTAATTAGCAAGCTACATCCCCTTTGACAGAGGGACACTAACAAGCTCCTACAGTTTCCAGTAGGACAGGGAATCCAAAGCTACTAATAGCAAACAAGTCATTTAAACAAAAAAGGATTACAAAGACTCGTTGCAAGAGGCTGGAAACTCACCCATATTTCAGATTAAGGCTTTCTGAGGAGCTCTTTTGTAAAGAGTTTTGACTCCATCTTACGAAAATATTTAATTGTTTTCTTTCAAAAACCAAAACACTGATTTGAGTATCTACTAATAACTTCTTTTTTGAAAATAATTGCGTACTAGAAAGACTGAGAAGTGTTTTCCAAAGGGAAAATGACGGAAACGTTCGTTTTGTAACAAAACCCCCCTCCGGACATCTCAAAGTTTAAAGAGAACAAAANCGACTGAAAGCGCGTTCGGACGAGCGGAAAGGCAGAGCGTACCTTGAGGACCTCCATGGGCACCTGGGTGGCGGGGGGCAGGCTGGTGGGCACGCTCACGTTGATGGCAGGGGTCTGGCTCACGGGCACCCGCTGCTGCATGAACTGGGCTGCTTGCTGCTTCTGCTGCTGCTCCCGACGCTCCTGCTCCTGCATCTGCTCACGCATGAGCTGCTGTCGTAGCAGGATTCGTGAGGTCATGCTGGAGGAGCTTAAGGGAGGCTTGGAAGCGCCAGGATGCTCGGAATTGCTGTGGGGAGACCAGAGAAAGACAGCTCAGCTTCCACCAAGCGGGGATGGCGGCGCGGACGGCGGTGGGAGCCCGCAGAGTGTGGGTGAGGACACGACGCCCCGCGCGAGGGGGAACGCGGAGCCGACCTACTTGAGGTACTTAGCGGCCACATTAGGCTGCCTTAACTTGACTGCAGCCAACCATTTCCAAACGCCAACATCCAGCTGTAAAGAGCTACTTGCTCTTTCAAATCTTGCACCAACCACCCACGAGAAAAAACAAATGCTTTTATAGGCAGGGGCAGGCACTCATATTCCTTTTTCTTAAGAAAGTAATAAAGGGCTGTCCGTAGCAAGTCTAATGATAGGTGTAGATAACAGTCAAGATCTAGCTCAAAAATAAATAAATAAAGTGTATCTACCTCTCCCATGAAAACACAACGTAACAAAGTTCACTTATTTTTGCAAAATGCTACCTTGGGGTTGGATTTGCTGGAGGTGACACACTTCAGAGCCAGAAACCAGACCACAAAAAAACTCAGCTCCCACCCCAGGCCTACCAGCATCTTCCAAGTGGAGTGACATACAAGAATAGGCAGAATAAACAACAGTAACAGCTTTATTCAAGTCATACTTTATAAAGAGCAACAGGTTGGCACACAGCACTGCTCTAACACCTAAGGGCTACTTCTATGCCATTGGCAAGCAGAGCCTGGGACTGAACACTGGACTTTGCCATGGAGTGCAGGGACACCTTTTGAAGCAACTCATCCTTTTCTCAGCCCTCAGAACTAAAATTCATTTTTGTAGTGTAAGGTAGAACAATTTAGGGTACGGAAATAACAACCTGCACATCCTTCAAGGGAAGGATGTTGGAAGTGGGTAAGGACACGACTCCACATAAGAAAGAGCTACAATGTGCATAATTCGGCATATTTGGGTTCAGATTCTGCTGGCTGCTGTCAGCCCATGGAAGGACAGGGCTCATTGGGCTGTCATGATGCAGGGCCATGCCAGCAGTAACCCTCCCACTCTAGGAGAAGGCTGCTCTTGAAAACCCCACCTCTGGCTCCAATGCATAGGTGGTACCTGCAGGATGCTGGCAGGACACAGGAGTCTGGGAGCCAACATCCCTTCCAGGTCTTGCTCAGAGGCTGCAGGCACCGAGCACTGCTTGTGCTTGGGCAACTGGAGCCAGAACTGCTGGAAGTTTTCCAGCTTTGTTTAGGACTGATGTTGAACACAGTTCAGGGTAGAAACAAAAAAAAAAAGAGAACCCACACTTACTGCCCCAAGAGATCAAACTCTGCTCTTCCAGAGCACACATTTTGGGGGCAGGGAGGCAGGGGACCATCTTGCTATTTAAGACCTGTCAGGTTGAAACATTCACAGAGACACTGATCCTTTTGATAAAACAAGAGAAAACCTTTGTGGTGAAACTAATGCAGCTGTGGAATAATCGTACTAATTAGCTGCTCAAGACAAGTCATTGACTGTGATACTTGTAAAAAACACTCCCTTTTCAATTAAGGGTGAAGCATTCTCACATCTAAACCCAGCAGCTTGTTTTCTGGCTGCAAATCTGAACCACTTTTGCATTTCCAACCAGAGGAGACACTTTATTTCCATGACTACTATAGTTAGAGATCAGTAGCCTACCAACTTTTTTGATTACGCATTCCTAACAAGAATGTTTGAGCATGCATCCCCAACATATGTTTATTTGTTTATTTATGAACTATATACAAGTATTACTGAAGTGATATTTTCCTCCTGCCCACCACTTTGCATCCCACTATGGGGACCACTGTAATACCTGAGCAAAAAAAGGCACTCAAATGCTGCTTTCAAGGAAGGATTCATTGTCCTTATGTTGAAGAAAAGCGAATTATGTATCACACTGAACAGTGTTCTCATTTGTGTGCTACTGGCATTTTTTACAGATACTTAATGCTGCAAAATTGGTAACCCAGCAGTTCCTCCCACCTCCTTTCATTTTGAACTGTTTCTCCGCCAACCAAAGCCAAGTGTGCTGGAAACCATCTCAGAAGAACCTTCCCATGTACTGAAATTTTGGGGAATGCGAGGGAGAAGAAAGGAGAAATAATTTCCACTGCATTTCAAACAGCTCCTGCCAGGAACCTCATCTCACTCACACGATTATTGTACCTGCTCAGACCAACAACTGTCCTTCCAGCTTCCTGTCAGTGATTCGGGGCTCTGCCGTTGATTGAAAATAATCAACAAAAGCTTCAAGTATCGTGTCTTTGAAAGAGAAAACAGTCCCAGAAAATGCTCCTCTGCCAAATTGTTCCCCAAAGGGCAGAGACATTTCCAGGTTTTATATCTTTTGCAATTCTGCTCAATATTTTACATGGTACAGAGACGCACAAGCCCTGAATGCAGGCACGTGCTGCCAGACTGCAGTTACTGCCAAAGAATCACGGAATTGTTTAGGTTGGAAAAGATCTCCAGATCATCAAGTCCAACCGTTAACTCTGCCCTTTGAAGTCCACCACTAAACTCTGTCCCGAAGAGCCACATCCACATGTCTTTGGTGACTCAACCACTTCCCTGGACAGCCTATTCCAGACCTTGACAATCCTCTGGGTGAAGAAATTCTTCCTAATGTTCAATCTAAACCTCCCCTCACACAACTAGAGGCCATTTTCTCTTATCCTATTCCTTGTTACCTGGGAAAAAGAGATGGGCACCCAACGATCACACCATCAATGCAGGTGAGTTCAAACGCCCGTCTTCCCCTCTCCACCATGTCTGCTCCTCTTCTCAAGCACAGAACACTCCGAGGTGGAACAGAAGATCGTTTGGGTTTCATCATCATATACCCTTCACAGAGCAAACAGTAGGTTTGCCAGAAACTCACTTTTCCAGTCAAAAAAGCAATTAAAAACTTGTTATTTCAAAGGTTTCATCAGGACAATTTTGAAAATGCACCTTTTCATCAAAGCTTCTTGACCTCTAGGTGCTGCCTCATGGGCAGATCTCCTCCCATGATCAAGCTCTGTGCCACGTACCACAGGACAACCCAGGACTGGGCATGTGGATTCAAAACTCCCATCCGTGAACTGATTCACCCCCAGATCATGCAAAGTCGGTAACAGAGCCCACACACACAGCTGATACACAATGTGATTTAGATACTTCCTGCAAACTGTTTATGGAAGCCATCTAATTGCAATAAATGAAACCGACTCATCCCTTTAATTGACACATGATTAAACCAGTTATCCATTAGCAGTGTAATAAGCACAGTGTAGTACAGACTGGGAGTTATTAGTAATGTGTCAAGTGCTGATCCAGTTAATCATGAAGTGATAACATTTTATTAAATAAGTTTAAATTACATATCCCTTGCACAGATGCCTGGGAAATGTTAGCTACTGCACAGGAGTTATAACACAGGTGGCTGTTGCATAATAAAAGGCAACTGATCACATTAAAATCAAGGTTGATTTTGTTGCCATTGACTCCAGAGATTACAGAGACCATACCTCTTAGAGCCTAATCTGCCTTCCCAGATGTGTACTGATTATTTTATCTGCCTCCTTGGGCAAAAAGACAAACTCATCTTTTGTTGGCCAGTTTTGGTTTTGGATTAGTATAAATTGATCAAACCAGTTCTCTGGTTCACATGCAATATTTAAATGAGTTGTCTGGTTTACAAGTATTATCTTGCAACAGCTACATATTTGTTAAGAAACTTCTCTGGTGATTTTGAACTGGAAAAAAATATTTAACTCATCTTTGCTTTTTAATTGCTGTTTAAAAATTATTTCAGAAAAAAAAGAAAAGCTTCCAGTGTAAGGTTTCTTAGACAAATTACAATAAATAAAGCACAGATCAACCCCTCAAAACCCAAGCTTCCTCAATCAGAGATGAACAAGAGTCAAACAACAACAAAAAAAAACATTAAAAAAAAAAAGCCCACTTGCTTTGGGCAGGATGTACTACCCTGTTCCAAACACAGAAATGGCACACAAGAGGGAGGCTGCTGCTCTCCTCCATTCATGCCAACTGTTTGTTAATGGGGTAGTCCACAGAGAAATCAGCCAAGTAAAGCAGATTTAGCACCTCAGGAAATCCACTGAGCTGTACCAGATCTCAGAAGAAATAACACGGGATTTAAACCCTTGTGTTAATTTCTTACCCTTATCTCATTCATAATTATTTATAGAGAACAGAAAGGCATCCCCATTGAAGTATCCAACATTAGCATAAAACAATCTTGATTTTTAAAGCAAACAGACTGGAGGTTGCCAATGCTACAACTCAAATACTTGGGTGGACCTCCAGAAGGCATTTTCAGAAGAGACCATCCCAAAGCTCCCCTTCCAACACCCCTCCTGTTCCATGATCACTAGAATTTCCTCAAAAATTAAGTTGATTTATCCAAGTTTCATTTTTAGTCTCTCTACAAGCAGTAAAACCTTTTTATTCCCCGAACTGAATATGTAGATGAGGCAACAACGCTTGCAACAACATCTAACCTGCCAGCCAGCACCACTGTTTGCCTCAGAGAGGGGTGACAGAAAAGGGAATACCAAAAGAAAAAAAAATAAATGCAAAGAGGACCCAGATTATTCACATCACAGCACCCCTCAAAAAAAAGTCTAATACAAAATGTAGAAAGTCCACAAAGAACAGAAATACTCTACACAATCCCTTCTCCCCCATCCTCAGCCAAGGTAAGGGATTCCAACTACTACAGCATTTCCCTGGAGCACTTTGTACTTCATTCCTAACATTTAATAATTGATTGTGGGTTACAGCGACGCTCCACTCACCGTGCCAACTGCCTGGCACTGCTGGAAGTATCAATGCAGAAAAAAACAAGCCCAAGATTTGGCACCTTTGTATGTCCTGACTTGCCAAGGACAGAGCAGTCACAAAAACGGTGTGGAGACCTTTATCAGCCTTTATAATAAAGCCAGGACTGTGTTTCAGGCTTCTACAGGAAAGGTTTCTGCACTTGAAGGTTACATGTTTAAAGAGACAGGCTGCCTGCCGCTGCATCTGCTCCTTCAGCAAGGTAGATGCTTTTTCTGTGCCTCCACTGCTTTTGTATCCCGATCTGAACCAGTTCAGAGCTGCTCTCCTCAAGTAGCACTGCTTGCCCCACACCATGGGCTGCACCCACAGAACAGCTCACAGCCCAAAAGGCATCCATCCATCTCCCTGAATGCACTGCGGGCACCTGGCTGGGTGGGGAAGGAAGGAAGGGAAAACCCTGCGACATCCACCACACAGACCTACTACCGAGGAGCTAAGGGTTGGATCCCAAATCCAATTAATGCAGTGGACACACTTGCTTTGGAAAAAAACAAAATAAAACAAAACCAAAAACCACACACGCACCCCAAAAACCCCTCCAACAAAACTGACCCCACAAACAAAAATATTTAATCCTCAGCTAAGAACTTCTTTACGTTGTTGTACACCATTTAGTAGTTTTCCATTTTTCTTCTTGTCTTTAAAACACACCTTCACAAGCTGCTGAACATAATGCTTTCTGAACTTAATGAAAACCTCTCTCATGACCCAGGAGAACTCAGTAAATAATTATTAAGCTCTGGAGGTGGCTTTTGCATGAGTGTTGACTTAATAAAATGCCGCAAGTTGATCTGCTTGAATGCCCATTTACTTGGGGACACAGCTTGCAGTATAGCCTGGAAAGCCTGATCACAACCAGATTAAGGAACCAGGTAAAATTAAGAAGTTCCATCCAGAATCTGCAAAGGTCACATTTTACAATCCTTTACTACCATTTCTTTTAAAAGGGAGACAAATAACTGCAAACCCACAGTATCCTGAAAGACTTCCATATAATAATCGTTATAATGCACCAAATCTTTTTACACCTAAACCGAACACCCAATAGCCCAAATGTCTGTGTATGCCATGAAGTTTTAGAAGGAGAGATATTTATATGCATATTTAATTACTTTCCTTTTAAACACAGAGTATTTTACAAGCCTTCCCCTCCTGAAAGTCACCACGATCTCTCGGCCAGTCAGCCCCAGCTGCCGTGGCTCTGCAGGAGACGGTGGCCAGCTCCCAAGCATGGTATATTTAACTCCCAGAACACAACCTCTACCACAGCAAATCAATCACACAACAATCTGCTCACGGTGCCGTCACCCGGGAAAGCGTCACTCACAGACAGAAGCTGTCAAGGGAGCAGGGCATGAACATCTGAACTCTAACAGCCTCCATCTTTCCCCCCAATTTTGTGTCCAAGGGCTTTTGCTGAGCACCCTCGGGTGAAAGTCAAGCGGCGTCCGGGCCGGCCGTGTCTCTAGGGGAGGCTCCAGATAAGGACCTGGCAACTCCAATCCCCACGGAGCAGCAACACAGGCAGCGGTTCTTGGCACTGCAGACCTGTGCAATCCAGCACCTACCGAGGAGAAAACGAGGGGGGGTTGAAGCAGCCACACACAAGGTCTTTGTGTATCATGAAAAGACTCCAAAACACCCCAGAAGTTTGGAGTCAACATCTCGCTACATCCTGTCTCACCTGCATGGGAGCACTGCACGGAGTCCCGACAGGTGTGGATCCACAGCAAGCACGGATAAATGTCCAGCACTACCGTGGGGCTGAGTGGGATCCCCACACCTGCACCCAGGCAGCTGTACCACCCTCACCATCCCGAGAGGACTGGGAGAAATGGAAGACAAGGGCTGGCATTGAAAGCACTTCTCCCATTCATTAATTAAAAGGGGTGTGATCAGGCCATTAACACCATCAGAGGAGTGGATAAGGGCTGTCTGTAACAGCACCGTTTTCTCACGATCTTTATCATCAGAAAGACCAAGGGAAAGGGTGGGTGCAAGACAAATTTGTTTTCTGGGATACAACTCCTTCACGTTCAAGGCTCAACTAGGTGAACTTCTACCTAGGAACCACTGGCCACGCATCTCACAGGAGCCAGATGTGCATCTGGAATGGCATGGAGAGTCCATGTGACAGCGCACACGCTTTTTCCCCAGTTTCACCTCTGCTCAAACAGGCTGAAACCTACAAGCAGAAAAGGACCAGGCAGGCGAAGACAAATTTGTCTTTCACTTTAAAGTCTGACCTTGCTAAAGGCTTTTTGAACCATTTTTCAGACACCACATCTGTGGGCACTTCCCTCTCTGAAAGGCTCTACACAAATTTGCAAAACAAAAAGTCAGATAGCTAAAACAACTAAGAGGTGATAAAAGAATAAAATCGAGCAGATAACTCTCCACTAACAACTTCTGTAGGGTTTGATTTTGTAATACGGAATTTACCTTCTTTTACCTGGGTAAATAGAGACGATAACACCGTCGCTGAGAGGGAAGATGACGTACGATCACCACACTTTTTGATACTTTGCAACTACATAGTGCCCACGTCTGACTCCACAACACCTTTCCATCATATCTTGGTTTAGAAATTATCTATCGCTTCCACAGTCAGACAGCAAGTTTGTTCACAGAGGCAGTCCGGCAGAAAACAAGACTCGACCATGCTGTGTTCACAGACTGCACCCATAATTTACATGCTCATATTCCCTCACAGCTAAAAATCCACCATGCTCCTCAAGGCTTAACGTGACCCAGCAATTCCCAGCCTAAACCCTTCCACTCATCCAAGGTTTGCTGCTTATTGACTCCACTGTTACAGCACTATTTAAGACTTCCCAAAGAGGATGAGGCAGCTTGAAGCCTCATCTCCTGCAGATGACATCCTCGCTCTGGTATGCTGAGCAAGCAGGATCTTAAGGAGCAAAAGGGAAAGTGTTTATGGAAGATTTGCTTTAAATGATTAAGAACCCCAAATGGTCACGATGAAAACCACACGGTGACTTTAGTGCTTGATGTGTGATTGGTCAGTGTTATCAGCTTGGGGGACTTGCTTCTTACTGTGAAAACTATGTGCAAGAGAACAAACAACCCCTAAGTCATTACTTCAGTAACTCTAACATTAAAATAATCTTGGACAGATATCTCACTTCCATCTCCAGCCACAGCACTAGCTGTTCATTACAGAACCTGATCAAATCAGCAAGTGTGTTCAGCAACTTTTCTTTCTAGCAAAGCAACTCTCCAGACTGCAGAAACCAATTCCCCAGCGTCCACGTGCCTGAAGCAAACTTCAGTTTTAGAGTTCTTAAGCATTGCTCATAGTTCCTCTACACTTCTGCCTATTTGTGGAAGAGTTATTGGGGCAAAGAGGACTGTGTGACTATGCAAGCTGAATGACTCCGGGTGGTGGAAAAAAGTGTTTATTCAGCAACAAGTTACTTGACCAACCGTTTAGATATTTACATTGTAATTACAATTTGCAATAGCAGGACAGATGTGCCAGACTTGCTGCCTTGGGTTTTCACAGCACAGACAGGAAGCTGGGACAAGCTTCAGCTGTCCATGTAAGAAAACATCAGCTATATTTACAGATGTGCTAATTGAGGCCAAGCAAAATGGGGGAGTCGCCCAACTGCAAACAACTACAGACCAGCCAGCCTTCAGTTCCCTTGCTTAGGCCATTCAGTGCCATCCAACATCCCTGACGTGGGGTGATCCCAAACCAAGGCTCCTGGAGAAAGTAAATCCCCACACAGTCCATCAGGTATCACTGCTATGCTACTGCAGGATCCATCAGCATGCTCAGCACAGACACATCCAGCAATAAGGTCCTTCTGTCTCCAAGTACCTCTCCCAAATTCCAAGCTCAGCTGGGTACAGTTTCTGTGTGCTTACAACCTTTGGGTGTACGTACACTGTGGGTCAGGATGGTTGGGGTAGGTCAGTGCAAGTGTCGTTTAAAGTGATCTCTTCACCCACCGTCCAGCAGTTGTAAATTCTATTTTAAATTTGTCACATATGTATGAAATGCACTCTTTCACAGAAATATTTAAAGGCTTCAGCACTGGGGAACTGCATCTCCAGGGTCTGTTCTGATAACTCCCTCTCCACTCCATTTAAAAATTCTGCATCTTGTTTTTAACCAGAAACTGTTCATAAACACCAGAGAGAGGGAATGAGAATAATTACTTAAACTTGGGGTCACATGTAAATAAAAAATACCAAATGAAAAACATGATAAAGAATGAGGTCTCATTCAAATAAAAACATACAAGTAACATTTACACTCCTTGATTTCACAGTGTCAAAATATATAAAAAAAGATCCTCCTTAATCTATTTATAGGTCTTTTAACACCTCAAATGCAGCCCTGTTAATACACAGTCTTAATTTTGCAATTACTCTTTTGCTCTGCATCTCTTATGTTGCATCTAAAAAGCACAAGCGCCTCTTGCAGATGAGACATCAGGAAAAATCCTCAGAAATAACTTTACAAAACCGAATAAAATCTGAAAAATTAACACAGCTGATGCAATTCTAGACAAGGGGTTTTTTTTCAAGTAAAACTGTTCAGCATGGTGCATGGTTTGCACAGTTCAGTGACATCTAATAGAGCCATGCTGTCCATGTCATTTGCTGCAGGAACACCACTTCTTACTTTTCAAAATACCCTTGGTTTATTTTGGAAAAAAAAAGCAGCCAACTCAAAACTATTTACAAGCCTTTTTGTTAGACCCTCTTAATCTGTTCTGCTCTGCCAGAAGCACAGCACTTGAATGGCTATTTCTGTTCAAAGCTATATTTGTTGTGGAACTACTGCAAACTCCTGAATCATGTAAACAGAGGCAAGAGCCAAAAAATGTTTCGCTGGACTTGAAGTTCACATCTGCCTTAGTTACTAGGGCAAAAAAATAAAGGCAGGCGCTTAGCTTATAGCCAACAAATCCTGCAAAGACCACGGTTAATCGTGAATTCCTGCAACAGGGTTTTGTTTAATCTGGTTTATTTAGCATTCGTGACCTTGGCAAAGTACCTGCAGGAGCACCCACCACTGCTGTGGAGCAGCAACTCACACCTCCTGTTATTTTAGGCCACAGCAGAGGACTGCACAGTGCTCCATTAGTCAACCAGGTTTATAAACACGCAGCAAAGTCACCTGGAAATGATGTACAGTCCCAGACTTGCTGGAGCCCAGCAGCCACTGCACTGCTGTCCCTAAAAAGCCGTATTGTAAGGGCTCAGTCTGGACTCGGCAGCAGCTGCACGTGTCTGCAGAACAAAAGCTTGGCAAACATGCTGCTGGGAGCAAAGTGACCCTGCCATTTCTTTGGGCTCTTGGTTCAGAGGAGTTAGTGCTGGAAGCCATGCCCTCACCTCAACCTACCAACCTGGATGAAAAGTTCACCTTCTCGTCACTCACCTTCTTCCGTTCCCCACGATCCTCCTCCAGCAGGAACCATCCCCAGTATTATCAACATGGAAGCCCCAGTATTCCCAACACGGTGGAAAATACATAAAGCCCTAAAACAACAATAAAACCCCAAACAGGTGTTTGATCCCATATTTCCACAGATTGTAACGAGCTTCAGGCAAGGACAAATTCTGCCCCGTGGTCTTTGGCACCGAACTGTAGAAGAGGTACTACAGGTACAAAGACAAGCAGCTTATTTTTGGATAAGAATGGGACAACGTAGTGAATAATACACTGAAATATTTAACACATAACACACTGAAAATATTTCTCATTCATCCAGAGAAGCTGTTGCAAAGCCACATTCAGGAACTGCAATTAGCTTTCCAAGTATTTAGAGGGGGGCAAAAAAAAAAAAAAATCTATTTTTTGCAACCTCAAGGTGATTTGTTTTTAAAAACAGATAATGAAATATCTGGTCCATTTATACTTGTATTAGCTATCTTACTGCAGTTTAAGACTGTACAAATCAGTCAGGGTAAAAATATATTCTACCTTAAAAGTGTTAACCTCATACGTTGTTATACTTCCGTGTCTCTTCTCTTCGCAGAGGTGCAACCTGGCTGTTGAATTCCTAATCTTAACAGAAGGACATATATCTAATTTTGCCTTGAATTGACATTACAGACTACTTAAAGTTGCATTAAAGCTAGTATTATCCTGTACATACTCCAGAGCACCAAAAATGAACATCAACTGTCAGAATACCAGTTATTCAATTAACACTTACACAGCCACAGCATTTACAATACTATTCACAAGTTATCAAAAAAAAACAAAAACAAACAAACAAACAAAACCACCCCAAACAATAACACCAAAAAAGACAACCCTTGTGCCTAGTCTAGGGAAAGCCAGCTTCTGCAGGATTTCTCATCTGGTGAGCTCCCAGACATCTCCCTTTCCACACTAGATGGAGCTTTGTCCCCTCCTTCTTCCCCAGCCGTCTGGCACTGCCCTGAGCTGGGATAAAAAGGGTAAAGAGGCGAAGGGTGAAACACCAACGTCACCCCAAATAAACAGCCTGCAAACAGCAGCTTTGGGAACAGCACGACACCAGAGAGTACCTGGCCTCTCACAGTGTTCTTCCTGCTCCTGCTCCCCCTCCCAGCCCAGTCATCTCTGCTTTGAGCACTGTTCTGTTGTTTTCAAAGAACTGAAGGTTCCAACAACTCCAAATCCCAAACTGTGCTGAGCTCCTACTAACCATGGCCGCAAGGCACTGCCCTGAGCTCACATCACATTCAAATTACACTCCTTTTCCTCCCCTTATACAGGGACAGCATTTAAGCTTATTACCAGATTACACACCTGAATTGCTCACTGGCTTTCCTGGATCCCTCTTCATATTCCCAGTTTTTTTCTTTCAAAATAAGCTCTTCGGCCTCCTCTCTAGTAATCTGAAACATTTGTACAGAATGCCTCTGCTCAGGCTCCAACCTTGGATCCACTGACACTTCGGGGAAACAACTCAGGGATAAAATTTCCCTTGACTTGTGTCTGCTGGATTTGGTCTGTATTGTTTCAGATCACAGGTCAGGAGAAACAGCTCATCCTTCTGGTGAGCTGCCACAACTCCATTAGGATCGTTCAAAGCACAACAGGATATGGTCTATCATCGGTATTTCTATGATGAATTTAAACTCAATGGGACAGAGAAGAGCCCAGGGAATGAGTCACTCCCAGTGTCACAAGTGGCCAGCACTGCAAAGCCCAAAAGCAGCAGCCTCAGGCTGTATCAGACAAGGCAATGACAGAGAGGATGGAGAAGCACCAGTGTCCACAGTGCAAAATGTCTGTGTGCCTCATGGGCAAGGGCTCCTGCTGGGGCAAATTGCTCAGGAAAAAGAGGCTAAAATTGAAGGGACAGGGGAAACAGGCCCACTTTACAGTAGGAAGCTAAAGAAAAGTCTGGAGGTTGACAGGGATGAGTGTGGCTGTCTATAAATACAGCTGAGAAACAAACACCCAGGAGAGAACAACCCTGGCACGTCACCAAGCGATATAAACCAGCTATGAACAAGATTAAATTGGTATCAACATTCTCATTCTGAGAAGTCCAGACCTGAAACAGTTTCCAACTGGAGGACTGGCGAAGGAACAACGTGCTCCTTTTCAAATAAAGGCTGGTTGCCTAATCAAAGTAGGTCACTGTGGAATGAAGCAGCCAGCAACGAATTACAGGACACAGAATCACAGAATCAATTAGGCTGGAAAAGACCTCTAAGATCAAGTCCAACCTTTGACTGACCACCACCTCATCAACTAGACCAGCGAGCACCATCAGCAGGCTCAAATGCAATCCTCCTGGAAGGTGAGCTTGCTGGCTCGAACAGCATTCTCAGCAGGTCCCACCAGAACAAAGATGCTCTTCTAGAGCTACCAGCCCACCAGGACCCTACTGAAACATTGCTCTCATCACCCAGCACTCTGGGTTAACTCAAAGAGACACTGTTATCAGCAGTCATCATGCTGCTATTTCTTGGAAGCCCTCTCTTCCTCCTCTGCCTGTATCCTCTCCCACGTTAGCCCAGCTGAGTGAGCCAGAGTTCAGAAGTGTTGAACTGAAGCAGTAAATAATACCTCAAAAATGCAACTCCTCCTTTCTAACTAATTTAGAAATAACTTGAGTGTTTATGCCCCTGCTTTGCAAGTCAGGGACTACAGTTCAGCTGACCCCACCTTTTGTGTCTGGCTGCCACACTCCCCCCCAGATTTTTGCACTGAACCATGCAGGGATCAGAGGGGTACAGCACTTCCTTAACTTGGGGGCAGTCACAGGTTCAAATGGAATAAGTCAACAGGCAAGACTAACTTCAATACTGACATTAGGAAAAGGTCTGAAAAGAGGCTCCAAAAGAAGGTCATTTTCATCATGTAAAATTTCCTTCAAGTGAGTATTTCTTAAATAGGCAAAAACTCTCATCAAGTGGTACAAATAACTGACATAACAGCACAGAAATAAAGCTGGAGTTAGAAAACTGTGGGAGCAGGTGATGAAAAGGAAAAGCTGTTCTTCATTCACATCAGACTGATCAGCCTCAGTCCCTGTTTTCCTTCTATTGACCACACCATGTTAGCCAGTTTAAGTGGCCCACAGAGTCAGTGTCAAGAAGCTTTGTCTAAATCATATATTCCAGTGGGTCACCAGTATTGAGGAAAAAAAAATAAATTTGTTTCTTTATTCAGTCAAGCAACAAAATCAAAATAGGAAAATAAAAGGCACACCTACCATATTTTCTTGTCCTAGCAGTGGCTCCCTGATCAGCCTGGGGATACCTTTACCAGTCCAGACTGAACAGTCAAAACTGGTCATTCAGTTTAAGTATTTTATTCAGGTCAAGACAGTTATAACATGCTTATAACTTACAGCAAACTCTGATAGAAGAAAATTCACATTCCCTTCCAGGGAGTTTGCTTTGCAAGAAAAACTAATCCAATTCACCTTCAAGAGTCTTAACAGGACACCTTAATTTCCCCACCACTTTCTGCTATCCTGGAAAGCTAGAGCTCTCATGTTTTAAACTACAAGCCTACATGGGCTCATTTGTAGAAGCTCATCTGCCCTTCCTCTTCCAATGGAAAACTGATATCCAAAGATTAGGGATTCCCCCCAGGACACACATAAACCCAAGAAATACCTACCACAAAAAGAGAGAACTTAAAGCAGACAGAAGACATGCAGAGCAAAAGGTTTCATCCTGAGCAGATTTAAGCAGGATACCTTTTGAACATGAGACACAAGACAGCCAAACCCTTGACCCCCTGTAAGTGTTCAACATCCTGGACATGCCATCCAAAATTTCCACTGAAGTTTGAAAGTGGAACAAAATGAAAACACCTTCACTGAGCATGTTATTTACAGCCTGGGAACAAAGAACTCCAGCCTCCAGTGCTCTTTTAATACAGCCTAATTTATTCTGAAAAAAGTAATAATTAAGTACACAAAACCAAAGTACAGAACCTGAAAAACACCTTCCTGTCTGGCAGAGCAAGTGCTTTCTAAGGACACTTGCTCATTCCGCTAAAATGGTTTATTAAAAATAATTGGGGAAAAGCAAAGATGATCTCCAAAATACACAACAACGTTAAGCTGAAAATGTTACACTGAAAAAAAACCCCCAGAGCAGATCAGATGCATTAATATATTCTTGCAATTAAGTCTATATTCAAGTTGTTTGCAACTGAAGTCTTTAATATTTGAACGATCATGCATGAGTTTTTAAAAATCTAACAAGTGCTTAGTACTACTAAAAACCCAGCACATTAAATCCTTCTAGACTGAGATTCAAAAATTCCCTAACACAAGAGGGAGAAAGCCCTGGGCAAAAAAAAAAAAAAAATGAAATTTCACCACCCATCCCACCACCCACCACACGCCTCTGCAGAACCAACATCAGGTAAACTGGGGACTGCAAAGTCAGCCAGAATAATGGAGTTCCCAGGCCAGAGGGTTCTGGATTTCAAACAGCTCCAAGAGCTCAGTATTACAGCGTCCCAGAACAGAAAATGCAATGGAAGCCTTAGCAAGTGCCAGGAGGCAGATACTCAAGACTGACACCAAAACCTGCCTGACAGTTACTACTTCAGGTAAGTGAAGTGAGGTGCATCCCCACTTGGTCAAGGAAAACCTCAATATACTGCCATTAAAAATATAAAGCACTAAAAGGCTACTGTGATTGCAGTAAATGCACAAGATGATATTCTGCGAGGGGAGAAGCCCTCCCCATGCCCACATGGAAATGACAGCTGGAGTTGATAAGAATGGGCTGATGCACCTTTAGATGAAGACCACGGCACTTCCAACACAGCTTAGGGAGAATAAGCTGAGAGAGACAAACTCAGAATGAAACTATGCCACAAAAAAATCCCCAAACCGCTCAGCAAAGTACAGCAACGCCTACAATGTTCCTGTAAGGACACAGTACTGCAGGAATAACTCATGGATAACATCCATTTCCCAGCATCATTCTCCAGTGCTGATATTGTCCCACGCCGAACAAAAAGGTGCACCCCGCAATCGGAGACCAAGCTCCACAAAACCTGGAGAGGTCAGTTTTGTTAGAAATTGGACAGAATGTTCTAGATCGAGCCATAGAAGCTTTAAAACCTGGTTTCAAACTGATTTGTCATTTTCTCATTGCATTATTCAACAGCAGCATGGTTTTATCAACCTCCCAAATACCACCCTCGAAGAAGCAATACACAAGGGCTTTTCTGTAAAGTTTTCCATAATCACTAGAGCACAAAAAAAATATTCTGATATATGCAAGAAAACTGCTAAGTTTTCTGCAGCAAAGTCCATCTTTACAATTTGTCATTTGAGATTAAATGCAATGAATTCCTTGGAACTAAAAAAAACCAAATATGAAAATGCAGGTGGGTCCCACCCTGCATGCCATTTTGTATCAGTTAACATTTTACATGCAAAGAAGTTTAAACAGTGCACTTCAACCCAGAATGGCCAAATCATATACTTTCCTCATTTCAATTAAAAACACGAGTATTTATTTTAAAACAGTTTGAGCAGTCTGCTCTAGAGGAATTTTTCCCTGCCCACAGCAGGGGAGTTGGAAGTGGAAGATCTTTAAGGACCCTTCCAACACAAACGAATCTATGACTGTATGATTCTCAGTGGTGTTGGGAACCTACAGATGCATGTGAAGAAGAGAAGGAAATAAAAAAAAAAAAAAAAAAAAAAAAAAAAAAAAAAAAAAAACAAAAAAAAAAAAAAACCACCAAAAACAAAGTACCTACAGAAAATAGATTTAAACCTGCATTTCCGCATGGCAACAAAGCAACATGCTGCTTGGAAACATCCTTCCATTCCTATTTAACATAATGGTGGAGTGAATTACTGCCAAAGTAAACTTGAAAAATTTGTTTGCCATCGAGGGAAACCAAGCAAACCAGAGTTCTGAGTGCAGAATCCTGTTTGAAGAGGATGAAGGTTTCTTTGTTCCCTTTAGTGCCAGGTCATTTCAAACTTCTACGCCTACATATTTTATTGTGCTTGCAAAACAATTATTTTTTTAAAAAAAGGAAAGAAACTGGAAGATTAAAAATTTTAATAACCCATTCCTAAAAATCAAAAAAGCCTTGCTACATGTGTAAAAATATCACCAAGTGCAACATCTTTCCTACTCAGTCTACTCCCAAAAGTTTGGCATCTGAAAGCAAAATATTATTGAATGTAGCAAAGAGAGAAGATATGTTTTTTGAAAAAATGTTTGTATAAAATCCAGGGAAAAAAAGAGATATATTTACAATGTTTATACTAGTTACATAATCTGTCCTCTTATATGGCAGTTTCTGACCATTAACAACCATAAATACAGATAAGACCTTTTATTCAATTATCATGCTAAATGTCATGTTTCTGTAAGCAGCCTGATAAAGCGGCTCAATCATTCCTCCCCTGCTTATCTGTTATCTAAAACCCACTGACAGTATCATTCCTGACACTAAAAAAATACTTGCAACTTTCTAGGCTATGGCTCAGCTACCCCAGCAGATCTCTGCACTGACAAGAGTTTACTTTCTGCATCTCTCCTTTCCATTTAGGTCTTTTGCAATTCCATGGTTTTAAGTCCATATCTTGAGCACACAGACATGCAGGCAAACAGTAATTTCTGAAAGTTTGTTACTATTCAAGATATTTTTCGTGGTATTTGTCCTAGCAACCTTAGGATTTAAACTCAAATTGCAAATGCAGACTCTTAGTTGCTGAAGGACTGGGGAGAAAGATAGGCTGATTGGAATTATTAGACGGCAACTTTCACTGAGCATTTAATTCCAGCATTAAATTCAGGCATGTATTCAGTGCATCATAACCAAACTTAGCTGGGACATGGTCCTAAACCCAAGGAAATCAATAGGAGCATTTCATTCTTATTTCCCAAAGACTCTCTGGACACACTCTGCAGCATTTTGAGCTGAAAACTCACCTGCCCTTCTGCACCTGAGGAAACTGCCCTGGCAGGCAGCGTGGATCCCACCATCCACAGAGTCAGCCCTGCAGCCCACGGATCTGCCACGGAGCAAACCCTGCACCAGCTGGCTGCACATGAAAGCACATGCAAAAGTCTTGTGCATGCTTGTTCAGTTGCTTTGCAAAGGAAAAAGAAATGAGCAAGGAAATATTGTTGGTTTTGTTGTTCTAAGTCATATTTCTCCATTTCATTCCCACCTGGGCCAGGAGGGGAAGGGGAAGACTAAAACAAAAATAATCATATCCTACTGCTTGTTCTCCATCTCCTACGAGCCAGCTGCAGGAGCTGACATGCAGGCACAACCCCAGGCTGGCACCAAGAGAGACAACTGCTCTGTACGACTCTGCTGCAGCCCAGAGAAGAAAAAGGACTGAGAACTTACCCAGGGGATTCATCCTTTCACATTCCAATCCAGCAATAGCTCACTGGGACCTGGGCTCCTGATGGCCACAAAACCAAGACTAGCCAGAAAGGTCTTAGTAAGCACCGGCTTCCAGAAACTGCACTTCCACTCCTACCATCCACCTCCTAACCCTGCCGCTGCATTTGTGGCTGCCTTTGTTAGAATACTTCTGCAAATGAAAACAGATGAGTAACTATTGCTGCTTTAGCAAACTCCCAAGCCCATGGTCACTAATAATAGCTTTGTTCCTTTTATTACTAAACAAAACCAAAAAAAAAAAAAAAAGTTTAAATGCTTGTATAAAATGCACTTTGCTGAATGTTTTCTTTCATTGATTCAGAGCAGTTTCCCATACGAGCTCAGTCCCAGGTCCAGGTCTCTTGAACAATTTCTGTGGATCAACATGATGCAGAGCAATCTCAGGCTGCTTGAAGGGCATCCCTCACAAAAAAAAAAAACAAAAAAAACCAAAACACCAGGTTCTGTGCTCCTTCGTTTTAGGCATCGAGAATTCAATTAAAAAATAAATATGGACAAAGATATTCCCACTTGTTGCACAAAGTGAAACCCCAAGGCAGCCCTGAGCTACCCTCCTGGCAGTGACACATGGCCGGCTCCCACTGCGCCAGGAGCAAACAGGTGGGATGGGAGGGAAAGGGCAGCGTGTAGGGAAGGGAAAGTGGAGAAGGGCAACACAAGAGAGAGAAAATGGACGGGGTTTGAAGCCATTGCTGTGAAAATGACAGTGGGAGAAAGCCTTCCCTTGCACAAACCTGACCTGGTTCACCACTGGGAAGAAAAAAAGAAACAAGAAAAAAAAACCCACAAAAACTATTTCCTCTACAGTATTCTGCCTTTCCTCCCTACAATCAGATCAATAAATGAATTCCAGGAACTCCTGAAAGCCATAAAAGTAACTGGGTCCCAAACCACCCCAAGCCTGCGATGCTTTACTGATGGAGCCTCCCACAACACATCCTCTCTGGCCTGGGATCTGCCAGAGCCTCCTGCTCCTCCCATGCTTGTGACCACGGCTGAGTAGAGGTTGTGTCTCTCCCCTTCCTTCATCTGAGGCACAGGTTTCACACCAACACTGGACTGAAATGCAGCACTGCCAAGCCCAGGGCCTCCGTTATCCCGCACAAAGGTGCTGAGAAATGACTCGGAGGAGCCGCTGGGCTTTGGCCGCCCACGCTGGAAGGTGAGCTGACATCAAGAACAAAGAACAAACAAAACAAAAAAAAGATACTGAATATTCAAAAGTCAGGCCACACCATCTTCACATTGTTCACATCCTAAAGCTTCCGGGGGTTTTTAGCTTATTAATTTCTATTATTGGGCTGACTGCTGCTGAATAATCCCAAGCATCACACAGCAAGTGTTTTTTTCACAGGAAGTAACAAAGCCAGAAGCAGCGAAAGCATCCTCTTGTTCTTGTGTGAGCCCTTTTTATTATTTTTTTTCCAT
>NW_020955643.1:56950-187341 GCF_003031625.1 Empidonax traillii
GCTGAGAAATGACTCGGAGGAGCCGCTGGGCTTTGGCCGCCCACGCTGGAAGGTGAGCTGACATCAAGAACAAAAAAAACAAAACAAAAAAAAGATACTGAATATTCAAAAGTCAGGCCACAGCATTTTCACATTGTTCACATCCTAAAGCTTCCGGGGGTTTTTAGCTTATTAATTTCTATTATTGGGCTGACTGCTGCTGAATAATCCCAAGCATCACACAGCAAGTGTTTTTTTCACAGGAAGTAACAAAGCCAGAAGCAGCGAAAGCATCCTCTTGTTCTTGTGTGAGCCCTTTTTATTATTTTTTTTCCATAGTTTATTCGAACAATGGCACCATGAAACAGCTTACAATAATGACTGTTACAAAATAGGAAGCTGAATTATTAGGCAAGCTCTGTCTGCGTAACTCAATCAGCCTAGGGAGGATATGACAGGCACGACTAAGACAAAGGACTGGACTCCATGACCCCAGGCATCTTTCAGGACACTGTTTCTGCAGCTGAGCTATTAAGAGTTCAAGTTTGCTTTTGCTCCTTGATTAGAAGCACCATCCCTGTGACTGCAGAAAAGCACACACGCTGCCCAAGAAAGCAGATCACAAAGTGTGCAGAAAGCAAACACTCTGGAGAGGCTGGGGTGGGAACTTCACCTGAAAATACAGTTCAAAATGAAAATTCCAAGTTTAGTATTTATCCTTTTCAGTGTACAGGAGACAGCAGGATAGGTAAACCATGAGTTACTCTTTAAGAAAATACCCAAGCACGGCTTCCACAAACCAACAAAAAATAACTGGTACAAGCAGTCTTTAAGCAGCTGCAAGGTTCAACAGCACAGAATTTCTACGGTCCTGCCAAGAGCATCAGCAGGACCAGCTCTGGAGTGATACACTTTGGACCAGAGGACCAGTAAGTAACCCCAGGCAGACACCTGCCACCCTGTCATTACAACAACCTACTGAAACTATGAAAATCAGGTCTAAGTGCTCGGCTGAGCAATGCTGCTGGAGACAACAGCAACACCAGTGACTGAGCAACAGCAATACAGGAACCTGCGAGTGAATCATTAACGAGCAATGATTTCTCCATTACTCACTATGGGTACAGAGCTACTGCGGGTAAGATTTGCTTCTAAAAAAAGGGAACAGCCGACAACATGAGCACTAACGCATTCATCAAAGCCCAACACAACACAGAAAGGAAAGAGGAAGGCAGAGCTATCAGTCAGACTTTGTCCAAAAGTGCTGCTCATTGAGGAAGGCTCCGTGGAGCAGAGCAGACGTGCTGGGAACAGCATCTCACACCATCCCCTTCCACAGGGGTCGCGTTCAGGGGCTCAGGTCAACTGGCTGCTGATTTTGCATTACACCAAGAAATTATTAACTCATTCTACAACAGCTATACAACTGTCAGACTAGTGACAGAGATCAATAACCAGCTACTAAAATGTCAACAGTTTGACCTCTAGGCAAGTGTTTCCATATCCCTTCACCCAGGTTCTGCAGTAAATGCTCCCAGTACATTTTCTCCAGGCATTCGCATCTATTTTACTGAGAAAAAGCAACAGGAGAACGGAGCTGACATTCTCAGCCAATCTTTAGGCAAGATTAGTGAGCAATTAAAGCTGTTGTATGAGGAATTTTAAGTGCTCTACAACTTCATGCCAAACAAGAACTAGTCGAGCACTGGAATTTATTTTTTTGCAATTCTGCTCTACACAGAAGCAGAGACAATTTAAAGAAAATATTTTCGAAGCAAGGATTCAACCGATTACCAAAACTTCTATTATAGTTTAAGTACTAATGTATGCTGAAAGAAATTCGGCACCAAAAAGGGATGTGCAAAGCATTATGATTGCTTCCTACCAAATATGTCAAAGCTAATGCATTTCTACAGAATGCTTCAATTTCAACCAAATGGAGGAATTTAATCAGTTTTTATTGTTTTGTTGGTAAAACATAATTAGCAGTTATGCTAATTGCACCCCAGGCGCTTAGGGTGCAGCACATCCTGGGAACGCTTTGGAAGCCCAGAACTGAATCTCAGCCCCAAAAGCAAACAAGTAGTTTGCCATCCCTTGCCTACAACCAGGTCCACCAGGACAGGTAGCAAAGAATAGGGATTTTTGTCCCAAGAGCTCATCATTCAGTCCCAGCTACAGCTCTTTATTTAGTTACCAGGAAAACAAAACAGAGTAACAGAGAAAGCCGCACATTTCATCAGGGTAAGAGTTACAAGATGTTCAAGAGGAAAAGCTTGATTTTAAGTACAACAGAAAATAAGGCAGATTTTGGGAACTGTCACCCCCAGCAACAATTGCACAGCTTGCATGGGCCTGACAATTAGGGTTGAAAATAATTATTTTCATACACATACCCAATGGAGCAGAAAAAATGTTACAATGAACAAAGCAAGTAAATGAAGTAAAGTAAGGTAAACAAAGCCTGAGGTACAGTTTCAGACTGATCTGCTGTTCATATAAAGAATGCTCTAGTTGAAGATTAGGGCTGAGAAATAAGAAGTCATTAGCTCTTCTTCAAGGTTCATGATTCAAATCTGACAAAACACACACTTCAGTGTTTCCAAGCTTAAAGAAAATTCCAGCAGGGTCACAGAAGATGCTATTTATAGCTGCCTTAATCTCTGTGCACTCAAACACAGCTTTTGTGCATGCACATATTTTGTTAGCACTTCAATAAATAAATTAAAAAATCTCTGCTGCTGCAAACTTAACCATTTACAAGCTCTGAAAATGCAAATGAGCTTTCCTCCTAATATTAGCTGCTTTTGAGTGAACAGCACCAAAAACCAGCCTATAGTTTTTCCAGCCAAAACCATTACCGGAAAAAAAAAAACAGGTCCTGGAAAATATTCAGTGTCAAAACTGAGAAAGAAGAATGTGGGAAGTTACCAGCAATTAATTTCTTCAATAGGAAACAAACTCTTCCCACCCACAATGTACCTATCAGTACAGCTGAGAATGTTCTGAAGCCTGGAACATCCAGGCAGTGAAGCACATTGGGAAGTGCCGGGCACTGGCATCCGGAAGGAAAGCCCCACAGCCCTGGCACTTCTAAGCCCTCTGACACAAAGAAAATACATTAGAAACCAACGGTCCTCTGTTCTGCCTTGGTTCCTGGCCGGCTGCTCGCTGCCAAGGTGGTTTAGGTCTGGAGTTTTTAGTAGAAAGTCAAAGCAAACAGGTCAAATGCCCGTGTAATCTACACTGGGATTGGGGAGAGGTGATGGGATGGCTCCCATACCAGGTAAATGGTGCCTCAGCAAACTGCCTGCCTTCCATGGTGCCATGGCTGGCTCCCAGGACACAGTGGAGAGCAGTGATCACCGTGGACATGACCACAGTGGGTGTGAGGAAACCTGGACAGACTGCCCGGCTCTCCAGGCAGCATTCAGCAGGTCAATCCACGCTGGAGGGACAGTAAATAGCTGCTGTCCTTGCAGGGGTCAACACTGGGATCAACATGGCTCAACATTTTCACTAGTGATCCGTGGGATAAAAGCAAATCTTTACTAGACCAGGCTGTTTAGAGCCTTGGCCAGCTTCAAACTTGGATACTGAACTGAGGGCTTGGACCAGGCGACCTTCAGGAGTCCCTTCCAACTCAAATTATTTCTGGTCCAGAAACACTGAGATTTAATCTTTGTCTCTTGAATTACTTATCATGTACTTACAAATATTCTATTCATACACGTTAGAAAGGTTTCAGCTATGGCAGAGGGGATCAAGAATGATGTGGCCCAGGCACTACATCACACATTGGAAAGAGCAATAAGAACATTTATAGTTGCAACAAGACTGTTACTACTCTTCAGTAACTACTCTGTGCATGTCTTGCTACACAAGTTCTACAAAGTCCATTTAGTTACAGGGCTCTTGTTGTTAAATTCTTTATTAATCCTTGTAAGTTTGTCTGTTGACCTACTGTAATTTTAAGAGATTCAGAGGTTGAATGTTGATACCAGCCAAACTCTTTTAATAGAATTAACTAGAGATAACATGTAAGCTTTTAATAATGTTGACAACTACTAAAATTCAGTTAGCTGAGCCAACAAGAAACCACTGAACCCTTGTACATTTACCTCTCCCCATCAAGCACAGAACTCCATGCGGAAACAGCAGATTTCCTGACTGCTTTCTTAAAACACTAACAGATCAAATCTCACTTTAAGGGAACAGTGAGCATCTGAACCCCCTTATTCCCCCAAAAACAACAGTGAGTTGAGCAATATTTTCCCTGCTCAAACTCAACACATGCACACACACATAGAGGTTGGTTAGCATACTGCTGTTCTACAACAACAATGCCAGTGTCCAAGATCACTTTTTATTACCTTTAGGCAGGTTTAGGAAAATATTATAGCTTGTAGGAGCATCTTCTTTACCGAACACTAATTTCAGTGACAAATCCACAATAGTGAGTTAACAGCTATTCAGCACTGAAAACAGAAGTACTTGGCCAATGTATATGCATTGGAAAAAATTAAGCAGAATCAGTCAATCTCTCCTCGTTAGTTTTCTGTAAGTGACAGAAATCTTCTAGCAGTCATATTTCATAACCAGCCATCATTTCTCTTAAGGTACGCCTCAAGGAAACTTGATGTACATCCAAACTTCTGCAAGCTTGCTCCTTTCTCTTGGATGCATCCTTCATTTTCCCTAAGAGTGCAAATCATGTTCTGGAAAGGCTACAGCATGCCAGGGATTCTTAAAATAGAAAGGCTGTAGCTGGTGATACTGCAAATATAAATACAGCCATTGGTATAGTGGTGGGAGCAACAGCAGTGACACGGACCCAGAGCAGCCCAGTGGCCATACTCCACCGGCAAGCTGCCAGTGGCTTCCCAAAACACAAGCAGAAGAAAGGGAGCAGCTATTTAAAAGTCTGAATGGGCATAATGCACATGAAATGACTTGTGGCAAATTCACAGCACAATCTAACCCAGGGGCTTCAGTGTTACTAAATTTAGGAGTTTCAGTGCAGGAAAGGAGGTAAGAGAGCTACAAAAAAAACGCTTTAGTAAGATAACAGAGCAAGCTGATTGCAAGTCTGTGTAATTTTGACCTTGCTGTACAAAAAAGAGCATTTGCAGTTGGCAGCTGGGGCATCGTATCCAAACACCACTTCGGTATGAGCAGGGAAAAGCACATCCCTGGCTTGCTGTTATAGCAGGCCTTAGGGATGGATACAAACACCAAAACAAGAACATCAAAGAAAAAAAATGGACTGAGAAAGCCTTGGCCACCAAACTAGCAAACCCTGTGAACCTTAAAGTCAGCTTAAAAGTATTAGATATCAAAGTTATCAAAGCGCACCACCAGTCAGAACCGTGGCCAAGTCTAATATAATAATGTCATGTTTATTTTTGACCCTGACTCCAGACTAGGTGCTCCAGCTATATTTGTGCTTCTTGTAGCATTTTAAAGGAAACATACCCTGACTGAGCAGAGCAGTAGAGGGTGTATTAGATGATCTATTTCAGATGCATCGCCAAGTTAATAAACAATTTCAGTCAACAGAAAGACCAAAGCATACACTGAGAAACACATTTCCAAACATTCTTAAATAACTGTTTCTATTGCTCTAAGAGCAAACAATACTCAATAGATTTTAGAATTATTTAGTGAGCCTTGTTTGCTAAACTAAAATAAAACAACAATATTTCAAAAACTTCATCTAATAGGTGACTAAACCTTTAGACATGCCATGACCTGGCAGAGCCACTCGAGCACCCAGTCCATCTGGCAGCGTCATTCAAGCCATCGGGCACTGCAGCACAGACATCTTGACACAGCAAGACTTCCCAAAACTTCTGAAGAAAACACTCATCGTTTCTCCACTTACTGCTGAGCACAGAGCACTGGTGGGGAGAGAGGAGACCCCAGTGTTCCAGCACTTGCCTCTGATTTCACTTGCACTGTCACTGACTAGAGCACAAGTATTAATTTCTATGTAAAAACCAGACAAGACAGAAACAAACACCTGTGTAATCAGGACAGGGATAAGAAATAGTACTTAAATGTTGGAAAATAAAGAATGGATTACTTCAGTTTAGCTGCTTGATATCTACTTTAGGTGCACTGTCACACAAACTACACAGTTTTCAGCATCTTTCTTGCAACTCACACACAATCCGAAACAAAAAGCACATTCACCATGTTACTACCATGAGTTCATGTTACTGCCATGGGTTCAAATTTCAGGTAGAACCAAAAGCTGAACTTCTGGGTGAAGACACAAAAGATTACTCCCAAAGGATGGCTATTCCCACGACAAAAACCACCTTACAGCAGCAATCTAGCTTTAGGGACAGTTACAGTGAGGTTCTTACACTCAGGTTCATGCATTTTTGGGTAACATTACGTCACGCAGGCAAAGTCAGACCTGGAGAAAATCTGGTCATTATTTTATAATAAAACATTGTATCTGGGAGAGCTGAGAGAAGAGGTCTGTCCCTGGCAGGAGCAACAAGAAATTACTGCAGGAGAGGTCCCACTGCACTTGTTTTCAAAGAAACCATCCCTTTGTAGTTTGTTTGTCCACTTTGTCCTCAAATGTAAGATTGAGGATTTGGTCTGCACGAGATCATTTCTTTCAGCTTTCCCTGAAACACTCCATGCAGGAAATAGGGCCACAATTCAGCCCTTCCAGGTCCAGTACTGCCTCCTCCCCCAACACTTTGTGCTTCTAGAGGCTGCAGGAAAAGCCACCAAAGACAGCAAAGCCACACAAAGACAGCAACTTGGCTTCAGCTACAGGTTTAGCCAACAGATCTCAGTCATCATCTTCCTCTGTTTCAGAAAGGTCAGTGTGGCCCTTCTGCAAATCCAACAGAAACCCCTATTTCTCTCATCACCTCCCTCAGTCAGGCTATGAGTTTGAACAAAGTTGCCTGCCCTTCTCTATCCTTTCTTTTCTTCTTCTAGCTTGGTCCTCCTTACCCCTCGCCCCACACTGAGGATGACAGGCTGCAGATGCCATGAGCTGGACTCAGGCATTCACACAGGAACTCAGAGACTCAAAGTAGATGGCCCAGACCACCCTTGGCCAATCTTGACAGTATTCAGTACAGCTCCTTTGCCTTCCCTAAATATAAAAGAAACCAGGACAGATGACTGCGGGATGTATCCACAAAGTACTTGTTAAAGCAGCTGATGAACAAACCCATTTGTCTGAAACATCAAAATCTATATTCTTACAATAACAAAAGGCGATGTGCTTGCAGCCACGATGATCACAGGGCATGAGCAATTCAAGAGTTTGCAAGGAAACGACTTCATCATATCAGCAGAAACGTTTGGGAAAAGCATAAGCTTTTAGTTGACAAATTCTTCGTTAGGCTTCCAGGTGCTCACACGGCTCAGAACACCACCAACCCCTGAAATGCACCTTTTTTGTTTTGCTATTTCTCACACAGGACAGAAGCAGGGCAAGAACAACAGCAGGATGCTGGACAAAGACACTTCTCTCCTGTGAGCTCAGCACAGTTATATTCCAGATCTACCAGTTCCAGCATCTACAATCTCACATGATTAAAGAAAGCTACCGAACTGTAAGGAAATGGTCGACCAAATCTGTGCACCATGAAGTGCACTGCTGTTCCAATAGCATGTCAACAGATGGATCATTTTCAGCAATGCAGAGACTGTTCACATGCCACTGGTTGCATAAACCAAGAAAAACGGTGCTATTGTGGAATAACTGACATGTTTTTATGGTTAAATTATTACAAGGCATTAATTGATTCCTTTCCACTGCATTTTTCAGAAGCCCAGTTCTTAGATGCGAAGCTGACTCTGCTTAAATTCGATTTGTTTTGGGGAGGAAGGGGGGTGGGTAGTCAGGAAATAATCATTTATGAACAAAAAAGAAAAATCCTAATGCAATCAAGGCACAACTTCCAATTCAGTTGACATGTTTTCCTTTATTGTGTGATGTAAACATGCTAAATCAAGTGACCACATCTGAATTCCTCCTCTTCCATGACAGATACACAAGCATGGCTTTAACATCACCAGCCTTCATGCTAAATCCTGGTTATCCCACTACCAGCCACAGAAGCAAACAGGTAAAAATAAATCACAGTGAGATGCCAGCTACAAAGCACACACTACGGCCTGTTTGGGTCACGGACATAAGGATTAATGGACAGCAAACAGAGGATAAAAAAAACAGTGGGAGAGAGGTCAGAGAACCACTCCTCACCCCATCCTGAATGCAAAGCAAACTCCTGCCCTGCCATAAATGCACACTCTCCCATCCTAGTCAGGTCTCAGAAACAGCCAGTTAGCAAAATCCTTACAGTTTCCATTTGTTAACAAGAAGTTCTCCACACAGGAAGCAGTCTCTCCTTATCCTGAATTTGTCACTATCACTTCGTTTCTGTATTCCTTACTTTTCTACCCTTTGCACTCCCAAATTAAGTAACATCACAAAACAAGAGTTTTGGTGATCTCCTTTGGGTTTGTGCTGTACAAAACACTATGAAATAGAGAGCTATAGCTGGGATTCCTCTATATTTTGAAAACCACAAAGAATCAAGAGATGCATGTTTACGGGTCCAGGAAGAACAGCATCAGTTCTTAAAAAAGGGAAGTAACATAAACCAAAAAGTATCAAAGAATTAAGAAAATAAGAACAAGAAACCCCAACAGCTTTTGGTTTTGTTCTCTTTAAGGAAAGGTCAAATGTTGTGTCACAGGAACTAAATGACAGCTTCAAGAATTTGGCTGGTCAGAGTTTACTCTCCGTGCATGCAGGAGGGCACTTCCCAGACCCAGGCATGAGCAGACAGCAGACAAACTTCCCTTTCCAGTAATCTGAAGGATAAGAATTAGCCTGCTGTACATGTTGGTATTGTCTGCCACACGTCTCCAACTCTACAGCTCCAGCACTGACTATTGAGTTATTTCTACCTGTCAAAGAATATCCCTGCCTGTAGCTTAAGGTCACAATTATCAGTAATTGCAACTAAGCCAGGTCTGGCTGCACTAAGGGAGAAGTTCACGGTCTTATTTTCAGAAGCTCATAGGAGAGTTTTACTTGTTGGCACTAACACCAAGAGAAATAACTACAGGACTTGGTGAGGACGAGGATGCTGTTCCTAAGTGCTGCTCATCTACATCACCTGAGGATAAGCTGCTCTCTTCCCTGATTTTTATTTCCCCATTTGCAATGCAGGAATGATGATAAAGGCCTCTTCTATAAGGCATTTTTTGAATTAGAAAACACAGCCACTGTTGTCCAGGCACAAACAATGGTCCCTGTTCCAAAGGAAATGGAGAGGGGCCAAATATTTGGATGTATAACCCAAGCAGAGCTGCACCAAGGGAGTGCAGTCTGGCAGAAGGTACATGGCAGGCTCAGAGATGTCCAGCAGCACTGGCACCAAGGAGGGAAGCACACACCCCCCTCCCTGACGTCTCTCCCCCTTCCTCCCAGCACCACCCAGCACAACGCTCCGCACACGTAACGTTCCACTGCACGAGCAGCTAAGCATTGGCTGTGCTTAAGCTCCAGACAATAGAGAAAAATAATTATGAAAACCACTGGGATGCTGGAAAATTTGCTTTCACATTCACAGCATGCTGCATTTGCCTCTGCAGTTCTCTTCTTACGCCTCTGCCCAGATGTGAACCGAAACTAGTTAAGTAACAGTACAGTTCACCCTGATGATGCAGAGTTTCTAATGAGGGACTTCCCAAGAAAATAATACTCAGACTTTGAGTAATAATTATTCATACATGGTATAAATAAACACAGCTCCTAACACTTTTAATTAGACAGTTTCCACCAACAAGTTATGTTCCCTTTAAGTATACTTACACTGCAGAAAGAAACCATACAGCATTTCTCCACTGATGAAGGAGTTGAAGAGTGGTCTAAGTCAAAATGAATTTACTGGAGACCTCTCTTATTACAGCTTTTTTTTCAAACTAGGTAAAAAACTGAGGAAGACCAAAGGCATTAATTTACTGTATTATATACATCTGAAGAAAAATTGTTTAATTGGGTAAACACTTTGCCCATCTGCATTAGAAGTCACAATAACATTTGAAATTATTAAACAAAGCAGCTGCTGAATGACTTGTTTCTACAATTCTGACTGACAACATCCTGTACTCAAAGGCTTCTATTTTGCTACCATCCCTTGAGCATATTGGGTATTTTATCCACTGTGGATGGGATTTCTCTGTCTCATTACCTGAAAACAGTTTATTTATCAAAGTCACAAAAGTTAAAGCTTTATGTACATCTCCCCAACCTCCAGTATATCAGCACATCAGGGGTTTTAAGCACATTCCCTCATATATACACTAAGTCTCTATCTGCCACATAGAAGCTATTTAATTATTTGTTTGCACTGCCACAGCACACAGGAGCAGTCAACATCAATCAGCATCTTGTCCAAACAGCACTACACAAATAGCAGACATGACCACTCATGTCCTGAAAAACTGTAATTACAGAAGACAGGCAACATAAGAAATATGGGGGGAGACAGAAGTGTGCCAGGAGACAGCAGCAGTCCTCACAATACCAAAGGAGTTTGTTTGTATTTTTTAACAATTATAATAAAAAAAACCCAACCACTTCCTACTACGGATCTCTTCTCCCCTTTGAAGGAAAGAGAAATATTCAGGAAGCAGGAATACTTTTTCCACACGAAATAGTCAACTCACTTTGATGCAACAAGGCCAACAGACAGGAGTTTTCAGTTGAAACAGTATTGTAACTGAGTCCTTCCTCTCCAGGTGCTGCTCTGCTGATCCTTCCCCTTCATTTTCTTTGAATGAAATCGATTTTATGCAATGCTGCCACAGCAGTGTTGCAGGAGAAAGCATCAAGATCATCTCTACCTGCTAATTTACCCCCTGCACTAGCAAGGTGGAGATCTTGAGGGAAAGAATGGAAGAAAAATGGGGAAAAAAAAAAGAGCTAACAAGTCTGTTACTACTAAGAACACCCTGTCAAACAACAAACCAAAGAAACTGAAGAGATGGGGCAGAAAAAGACCCTGAGAAAAGAAAGGTAGGTAAGCAGATTCAGCGAGGCACCTGCTGTAACAGTTTTGTGAGATGACTCACCCAGAGCTCTGCTCCCCTCTCCAGCTTAGCCCAACACTGGATCAGAGGGATGTGCTACACATCAGGAAAAAAAGGGTGGAGTTGACAGAACATTTCCTGGGCAATCACAGGAGCAATAAGCAGCCTGTTTGTCCACCCGTCGCAATTACGGGAACATCAACACTGCTCAAACACACTCAGCACACAAGAGCGCCCTGAGAGCTGCTCCATCAGCCTCGGCTGCCAGGCTACACCTCTGGAGTAGGTGACAGCCACTGGGAACCGTGCACAGGCTCCTGCATGCCATCAAGAGCCCTAAAAACATGACATCAGCTTCCTGCCATTGATCAGCTTTAAAGCACAGTTCATTAATAAAGCCATTTTTCAGGGTTCACGCTGATAACGATCATGGATCAGTGCTCTGTTGGACACAGTGGACGAGCACACAGCAAAAGCTTCGGGAAGGTAAAGCAGATGTGCTGTAACACAGGAAAAATCTGGAATAGTGACTTCCAAGGTGGGAAGTGAGAGGGTGAAGAACATGTATGAAATTATGGCAGCCAGTTCACTTTACTAACAGACAAAAACCTCTCCATGTTGAAAGAGCAAGTATGGGAAGAAAGGGATGGAGAGTCTCATGGCACTGCTGGGTTCTGAGGGACAGAAGATGGACATAGAAGGATAAGAGTTCTCACAGCTAAGGAGATGTTTGACATACTTAACTTCAAGCCAGAAAGAATAGGCATGAAACAGAGTCTAAAGGCTTTGAGTTCCTCTTTGTGCTGCATAAAAAAACCAAAGGATGCTGTAAGGATGCAGTCCCACTTATTCCATCTGAAGGGCTAAAGGCACACGCACAACAAAGAGAGAGAGAGAAGCCAGAGAACGGAGATTAAGCGGAAACTCACCTTGACATCAGCCCCCAGCCAGCTGCTGACGCCTGCCCTAGAAACCCTCCAGAAAAGGCTCCCTCCAGGCCGGACTGTCCCACACTTCCCTGCTGTCTTCTTCCCCTCAGAACAAGGTGCCCAGTACCCCATCACCTTCCCTCACGCACCCAGCCAATACCTTCATATCCTGTGCTATTCATCTTTCTCATCGTCTTTTCATCCTCATAGCAGAGCCATTACCTACAACACTCCTAATCACAGTTAATTGGTGTCTGCTATATGGAAGAGATCCATAATCTTCAAAGCATCTCCCAAACAAACTAGAGCAGAAGAGATTTCCCCCTCCGCTCAAGGCATTTGGCAAGAGCACGGTAGCAGACATTACACCAAGTGGCCTTTTTGTTTCCACTCCCTGAGTCACAACCCTATGCATCAAAGATTGATTTCACACCTATCTGGGATGAATGAGCTTTCCTAAACGCTTATGACACGCTTAAGAATTAAAAAAAAAAAAAAAGGCAGCAAGGGGAAGGTATGACTCACCAAGTATTTGCTAATCTATAGCTGATCTTCAGAAGTTATTACATTTGTATCGTATTTCAGAAATAAACATAAAAAGCTCAACATTTATCTCAGACCTACAGCACAGCACTCTATGGTTATAGGTTACCACAGCTGCTGGATGGACAAGCCACACGGAGTAGCCTTCTCCAGAAGACGTAAAAAAACCAAATTACACAGATCAGTGAGAAATAAGAGGCTTCCTTAAAATAACATGCAACACAGATTCTTGAACTCTACAATAATCTCTATTCTACTAGGTGTAAATGGCAGCACAGACTCAACAGACTCAAGTTTATTTCATTTTTTTAACCACTGAAATTCTTCTCGGGTTTCCAGAAGGACCATGCTGCCTCTTCCCATCCTCAAAGGTACTTGGCACAAGAAGAGGCAACGCCTATGCCATAACTGAACAGATAAACTGTCTCCCTTGGCTGGTTGAATCACTGTTTTAAATTAAGCACAAGAAAATGGAAAATCCCAAGCTTTCCTTTGCCTCCCCATATTCCTACTCCCTGTTTCAAGGGGAAAGTCCTACAGAACTTCAGGGATCAGTTTTGTTCCCAGGTACAGACAAGCGAAGTACACGACAGCAGGCTCCAGCTTCCATGGCCCATCTGTGTTTTCTTCCCCCAGCAGCAGATCCTAAAATTACTTTCAGAGGCGAATCCAGGCAGAATCCAACCGTATGTTGGTGGTCTTGATGAAAGGAAAGGGGCTGTAACACCTAGAGCCAGACTTGGAGCAGTAGCTCCACGTTTAGGGAATCTTGTAAAATACCCCAGCAGAGACTTTTTTGCACCACAAATGTTGAAGCCTGTAAAAGCTGAGCTAAAAGAAATGCCACCTACAGAAAAAGTCTTAAACTGCTGAAAAATCCAGATATCAGTGAAATCACTGGGGACAACATCCAGGGAGGCTGGACCTGCCATGGCTGGTGATGCCAACAAACTGAACCCCAAATTTGGGAGATGAGAACTGACACTCAGCTACCTTAAAAACCATGTTTTCCTTTTCAGTGTGTTGTTCCTATTGTATTTCTTTTATGTTCACCTTCAATGGCTACTAACATACCAAGCCCAGGTCTTTGTTTTTTTTAAATGAAGCAGATCTCCTGACATCACTGGCAACAGAAGCACTGCTCGAACAGAGGAACCAACAGTTACTCTTAACAGTGTCTGGTAATGAATGAGACAATCCCCATTAACTCTAGTTAATAACCACATTTTCACAGCCCATAAAAGTTCTGCTGCTTGGCAAAAGAGGAACAGGCAACCTCCAATTAACTCTTTCTTTCTTGTTTAAATATAGTTTCCTGTGCTTACTGGTGACCAAATCCTGTTTGCCTAACTCATGAGAACACTTCAGTGGGAAAACTCTGAGAATTCAGCTTTTATTCAAATAGAATCTGAATTTGACTTTAGGTGTTCTTATAGGCTTAATGTCACTAGGAAGGAGTCTGCAGCTTGTGCCAAGACATTCTATCTTCTCCTCCCCCCAGGTAAATCCTCCCTGGCTAACAGCTGGAAAAGAGCTGGATGACTGACAAATGTGAATCCAGCAACTGAAAATAAGCAGATTGATCTGTTATTCCCATTCTTGCCAGCAAGTGTTGCTGTTTACCAAGGGAAAGCAAGAAGGGAAAAAAAAAAAAAAAAAAAAAAAAAAAAAAAAAAAAAAAAACAACGAAAAAGGTATTGCTAAATTTCATTATTGTTTGTACCCAAATCTTTCCATGCAGAATTCTGATTCATCAGTTGAAACTCAGTGTGGCTTCAGAAGAACATGCTTTCAATAGCTTCTGAAAGCAGAAAGCTTGCAGACTATTTTCTGGAAAAAAAAAAAAAAAAAAAGAACATGCATATGATCCTCTGCAGTGTTGATAACCACAGAGCAAATGCCCAGGGAGAAATTTTGTGTGGGGAGATAACTGCAGAAACTATTCTTAGTAACAAGAGTTCTGCATCTGTTAAACTAACTCTGTTGGCACTGCGCTGAAAATTTATATTCAGGAACACGTGTTCCAAATGTTGTGAAAAAGATACTATTTTAAATTCTGGTTTATGTAACCTGAAACATCTCTGAGAGCTCATGGAGGTATTTTCATTGCGTGCTGAGAAGGAGCAGAGCCTGGTGGTCCCCAGCACAGCAGGGACTCACAAACAAGGGCCAGTGGTGTGAGGGCAGCAGAAGCCCACACGTCAAAAATACAGAATAAGGCAGAGCAAAGCCCCAACACCCACAGAAACAGGTTACACAGTCACAGGCCTAAGCATGGCTGAAAACTCTGGCTTTAAAACTGGGGTTTTGCTGGTTAAATCACTGTCACTCAGCAAGGGGAACTGATCTTCAGCAAAATATTTAAGCAAATCCATGATGTTCAGTATATCATGACATTCCAGCAACACAGGACTCACAGGCAACCAACAAGGCACTTACAAGGCCTGTAGATGAAAATAATACAGTGCAAGCTTCATGTGTGACAGCAAATGAGATGGGACTTAATCTAAAGACAGTGAAGCATCAGAGCTCCTGTTTAATAGACAATTCAACTTATCAAGCTTCAATACTTCTTTTAGCTGTCTTATTTCAATTTGAAAACTAACTTTCGGTAGGAAAAATGTTCATTACAGAGGAGGGGTTTTGCCTTCTAGCCATTTTTTTAGGTCCCCCCATGGCATTTTATTTTGGGGCACTATGAGAAGCTGGGCAGCAGCTTTCTCTTTCCCCAGTACATCAACAGTGCCTCCTACGTTACACCAAGCAGAATCCACAGCACAGTAACCTTTTTCTGTAACTCCTCTGTGGTTATGCCTCTGTGTACCAAACAGAACTGGACCTCTGGATGCACCTATAAATAACTGCTGTCCAATGGAATAAGACCATTCACCTCTAAACCTGTGGCTGAAATCTCATCAAATGGCTGAGAGCAGTCTCTGTGTTTGACACCACCTGAGACCACTGTGACACCTTCCTGCAGTTATGTGACAACACGAAAAATTCACTATCCCACTCAGGAATAACTGGGACCTTTATTTGTAGAGCAGCTGTAGAGAGGTCAAAGCCTGAAAGGATTTCGGAGGTAGTAAGGAAAAAAAAAAAAAAAAGAAAAAGTCTGAAAGTAGGGACTGCAGAAAAAACTGGTTTTTTACTCAGTTAAACAGGCAAAAGCAGTATTAGACTGTACCACTCATACCAGACTTGCTCATAACCCCTTCTCCTGGTTCCCAGCAGCCATATTCTGATACTCAATTTGAAAGACAAGCCTCCCTCTTTAACCACCCTCTGTCAAAATGCTTGTTCTAAAAGCTGATGGTACAGACAGGGCCCTACACTAGTTGCAGAGAATGTATTTTTTCCTGCTAAGCCATCCTCATGGCAACAGCCAGAAATACCCTTCAGTAACCCGTACGTGTCAACAAGCTCCATTCCAGCCCAGGCTGTTTGGTATAGCAGTTATTTCACAAGTCTCTGGTGGGACTGTAAATTCTGGCAGTGTCAAATACATTTCCTTTTATTACAAAACCCATTTTGAAGCCATCAGAAAGATTTCTCATTTGTAAACTAGCACTTCTATATTTAGAATATTACTTGGATTACAGATTTATTTTTTCTTCCTGACACTGCAGAAATTGGAGAAAAATAAAAGGCAGGAACACTAGCAGAGGCAAACAGGCAACTTCTCAAATACTGGAAAAAGGTTTAAGTTCTTGGAGAAGGGGACTGTTCCTCTGGATTTGAAGGAATGGCCCAATTCATAACTTGCAGATGAAACACTGTCCCTGACTTCCCCCCTCTGTAAAATGGAAACTCTTCCTCTGGCCAGGCTAACCTGCAACATGACCTGTGGTCTGCTTCAGAAAGCAAAGGATCAAGGTGTTAAAGGGATGTGGGGTAAAAAACCAGAGATCCATAAAGTACCCAGCTGAGACAGGACCACTCACTTCCATAACTCCCCATGTCTTCTCTGCTGAAAGTATAAATGCAGTCTACTGACCCCTCAGCCAAACCAGGGGAAGCAGATGCCCCTCACAAGGCATCTGCTCCCCAAAGGCAGGAGCCTTTTAGAAGTACTGGACTAAGTTGATCGTGACATTGCCTTTGCAAGTCAAATATAATACGAAAAACAGTTGATGGAAGTACAGATTTCAGTTTTTCAACTGAACTAATACACTGGGAGAATACAGAAGTCTCCTGTACATGCCAAGATGAGCACAGCTTGGCATGACAGACCTCTAAATAAATTCTAAACCAAACTGAAAACCATGACTGACAGGATAATGACTAATAACCCATGTAAAGCAAAGCTCTTCTTTATGGACTCAGGAGATTTTGAGGTCTTGGACTGAATTCTCACAACTTAGATGTGCCTTTTTTTTTTTTTTTTCATCAATTCTGGATTAACTGGCTCAATTATCCTCTCAGAGTAAACCATATCCAAGCTTTTGATTCCTTGACTAAAACCTGCTCTGCAGCTAAAACTAATAGCAAGGCCTACCCAAACAGCTTGGTACAAATAAACTGGGGGAGGGCTGCATACATTAGTTCCCAGATCTCTGGGTATACTTTTTTAGGGGGAGGGCACTGTTCCAATAGTTTCTTAAAATTACAGCAGCAGAACAGTGTGAAGTTGGGTGGCACAGAGCTGCCAACACATCAAGCATTTGCAATGATTCATTAGTCCAGACTTGGACGACTTGTTCCCGGATTTGAAACGAGAGAAAGAAGGAACTAGACTTCCAACCTGCCAAAGCTGGGCCGATTGGTTCCCAAATTCCAGGTGCTGGGCGAATTTATGGAATAATCACAGTCATAGTCCATCCAGCTCAGCACCATGTCTCAAGTCCAGCTATTCTCTAAACTCTTCTCCCCTTGCAACCCTCCAGCATCCACAGTTACTAAGACACAGAGTAATCCCAGGCCAGTTCCCTTCAGTGTCTGGTCTGTCCATGAAACTGCCCAATCTTTTAAGTCCAGTAACACCAACTACTTCCAGAGCCTCCTGAGCAACCCAATCCATGTGTTAACTACCCATCTAAGCTTATTTTTTCCCCTACAAACCTGTATTATTGTATTTGCTGTTTTTACTTTTATTTTAATCTAAGAAAGTATCTTCAACAAGGGAAAACTGGTTTGCATCTTGAAGTCATAGTCATTAACTGGTAAAAGAGAGAATAAACCAAGAGAACAGCCATTTGTGAAGGACCACTTTGATGGTTCAGCATTTGTATTCAATCATCTAACTGCTCTGCCTATGTATTTTTTTTGAAGGAAAACATTACCACAGTTTCCTATTTATTGAACCCTAATCTTTGTCTGGTTTTCCTATTAAATGTTTTTCCAGGCTTCCATCCTCCCTTTCCCCAAGAAAGGGTCTTTGAAAAGTTTTTATCAAATGTAATGTATAATTTAGCCTGATGTATCTATTTCCAGATGGCCTCCAATGCAACGAATTTATGCACTCACCATGAATTTTCCAATGGAGAAGAAATAAATGGAAGCAAGACAGGATTTCTAAAGCAAGAACCTTGCAAGTACCTCAGGAATTACGATACTTCATTTCTTCTAATAAAATCACACTGAACTGGATTCAATTCACAGAGATACCAAACACTCCCAGTGACTTCACCCTTGTCTCTAACCCAAACAGCTTTTTCATGGAAAGAGAGCCACAGCACATGCAGGTATTCAGACTGTTGGCACACCTTACTGGAATCTCTTGCCTGAAAATCCAGCCATTAACATATGGAGGAATTGGAGCAAGCGCTTCTATTTTTATCGTACACCATCTTTTCTGAGTTATCATTTTCCCTGCATTAAAGGTATTTGGCAAAACCGACAGAAAACCATGAATTAGGAGCACGAATCACAGCACAAAGCTTAGCCTTCCCATCAGTGTGATGGCACTGTTTTCTCTGTAGAATCCTCATTCAAGTTGTGTGCTGCACAGTACAAATATTCCTGCAAAAGGAGCTCCTGGACAGCACTATCAGGCAGCTCTTACAGGAGGGCAGCCTCGAAAGTCAGGTGACAGATCTCCAGGTTCCTGTCTAACATCAGAAGTCAGTGTTTTTCTGGTTTCATTACAACAGGTTTTGTCACTTCAACACAGACACTGCTTCCTTTTCATGTCACATCCCAACTGAGATCCTACACCTGTCCAAGGCCCTGCTATTGTGAATCTCTGGATGATACTGAGCCACCAGAACTACCCAAGGGGACAGTGCTGGGATCCAGACCCATGGGTTCCTGATGCTCGAGAAGAAAACCTTCAAGCTGGTCACCAGAAATGCCATGTTTCCCCACTGACATCTGCTCAGCGCTTTATCCCACTTACAAAAGTACCTCCTCAGAGGTACCTCCAAGTGTACCTGCCCTGCCACCCTCCACCCAATCTGCCAACAGCTCTTTCCTGGGCAGGACACCGAGCAGGGTTTTGCCAACAGCAAGGCAGTGGGTGCCACTAGGACTCCATCCCATCACGCTGACAGCTCTGCCTCATTGTTTCCCCCTTTAGCCATCTGCTTCTCATGTCTTATTCTCACACTGCAGATCTGCCGTGAAGCAGCCCACCGCCTTCCTTCGTGCTCACACAGCACCTACCAGCAGCACAGGACACTGGGTCCCAGCAGGGATCCTTGCTGTTACAGTAGAATAAGTCACAACACACAGAACAAAAGCTGTTTACAGAAGACGTTGTTGTTGAGCTTCGCAGATATACTGTTGACAAAATAATGTCACATTTCATCATAATTTCCCTGATGTGTGCCAACTACAGAGGAGCCCTCTGCAACCAGCACAGCTCCAAAGCACCCTGTATCAGTCGTCGGTCTATACTCGGAGCTGCTGAGGAGAAACAAGGTTTATATTCTGATTAATTGTTCAGGATGAAAATATGGGCTCTGACATAATGTAATAGCTATTTTGGCACAACTTTTGAGGAGCATGAGTAAGCAGCCTCTCCTAATTGATGTGCAGATCCTGGAGTGGGTAGTAACTGCATAATAGCTTCATGTTGTCTTCTGAAAGTTAACACAGATGTGAACCCTGTCAAACTAGTCCACAGTTACCAGCAGCAGCTACTCACTGGAAGAATTTAACCCCCTTTCATCCACTATCTACATTTTCTGTCTTCCACGGAAAACGGATTAACACAGGAAGACCTGGACATTACGGCCTGAGTAAATCCAAAGGATTCCAGGCCTCAGGGGTGCCAGGAGGGCTCCAGCAGCCCATCAAAATCCCTTGGCTAAACAAGTTGCCATTCAGCAGCTGAGCAGCCAGAGCACCCATGTGTGCTGAAAGGACAGCCAAGGTGTACTAAGACAGCTTAGCTTAGTCTGTGGTCAGAAAGGTTTGTGTTAACCTGCATTACGTGATATTTGCTACAAACCAGGACTTTGCACACAGATAACTACTGCAACAGAGCTGACAGCAGTAAATTATTAGTCAGAATTAACTAAACTATGCTTGAGCTGTAAGATGATTAGCTCAGTGAGCCAGTATATTTGGGCCATGGTTCCTATGGAGTAAGCATAAAGCTCAAGAGAGTCCTGGCAGGTTAACAGAACACTGGTATATGCTTCTCATTCATTTAAGAAATTCAGTATGTCAAGAATCAGTCACAAAGACATCAAACTGGACTCACTGGTAAAGGTATGCACTGGCTGTAACGTACCTGTCACACTTTCTGCTGGAATGCTGATTTTAAGACGTTCAGCCGCATGCAAAGAAACAACCACAGGCCAGCAACCACACAACTCACACATCACCTTTATCATGTTTTTTAAGGTCAGCAGTATGATTTTGGGTTCCATCTAACAACTGCAAGCTGCTACAGCAGGAGGAGTCTTGCCCACAGTCTGGCTCTCAACCCTCCCCTGGGTTGGGTCTTGTAACTGTGTGGCCATATTACGAGTCCGTTCTGTAAGCACATGGAAGATTTTGTATTTTGAGCATGTGTGGTCCTTTCCCATTGAATCAGCAAGATAAACCAACTCTCCTTACAGCCATTTAGCAGCCCGCTCCTTCACAGGACTGTGGCTCAAGGCACAGATGGGCAGGGCCAGACCTTCCAGCAGCGGCCAGAGGAGATCAGGTGGAGCACAAAACCACACCCTGCCTAGTGCAGAGTCCTTCTGCCAGCATTTGAAGGGTGAACTTTTACCCCACATTACTGCCTTGGATATAAAGTAGCCAAGTAAGTGATAAGGGGCTATTTCTTCCCTTAAATCACTCAAATGATAGAGAATACAAAGCCTCTGATTTCACATACCTAAGCTACAGAGGAGATAGCTGGAAAAACACCGAACCTTCTGCATCTTTGCCTCTGACATCTTCTGAAGCAATGACAAAGAACTGGTAAAAGTGCACTTCAATATGGGAATGCACATTACAGGGCAAAAGCATGATAGCCAGCACTGCTCTGCAGATTCCTTTGTGTTCATGTTCTGAACTGGAGCTCTTACACAGGCTGCGATTCCCTGACCAAAAAAAAAGGTCATAATCAAAGTTTTGCAAAGGCAATGCTCAGTAGAAAAGGGGAAAGCTACCCCTTATCCCTGAGGTCACCCAAAACTCCTGGGCAGCAGAAACTGGTGCACTTTTCCAGGCTGTCAGAAGGACTGTACCTTATATCCAAAGGCAAGTCAGCCTGTATGGTACTGGTATGATGCCAGCAGTCCAGCCCTGAAAAGCACGGGACTTACCAGCTGGCACACACTCCACACATATGTGCAATAAACCTGACGCTTTCTGGGGAAAATTAAACACCTCTGCCCTTGCACAGCAGCTCTGCTGCAGCACACAGCTGTACTCAGTGCTGACAGCAGTTAAACAGTCCTCTTGCCAGAAGAGCTGGGGACTTTTCTTTTTAACAGTAATGGCTGTGGTAGGGTGAGTTCCAGCAGAGAAGGGATCTCAGCTATTAGACTGTATCACCCACCTGAACCAGGTGTCCCTCCATCTTTATAAACTTTCCTCCCAACCTCTGCAAATGCCTCACACCTTTTGGAAGTCGTACTGTCACAGCCATCCCATGCCCAGATTTCACAAAAAGCTGTACAATATACCTAAGTGCAACAAAAAGTCAGCGTGCAACATCAGAAACCCTGACTCCATTACTAATTCCCAATTTAATTCAGAACATCCCTTAACCATGCAAATGAAGAGGCAAAGGCGGTGCCTTCAAAATGCTTTTCATTAAGAACTCAGCATCGAGCACAGCTCCCTATAAGCTGCATATAATCAAATTTCTGCACTACCCTGTTTCAGCTTCTCATTACTGCATATCTTTCATGTTTTAATTCACATGACATTAGATTTGCTGCACTAAATGAGCACCTTCTGAACTCCAGAATAAAATGGAGGTTAATTACTAAACCAGATTTTTAAGTGAGAGTAAAACTCTATTAATGCCTAAAGCAATGCTAAACTTGACAACTTAATTGAAGTTAAGCATTGCAGAGTTAAACTGCCCCAACAGCTTTATTCAAGCAGCAGCTCACACAGCGAGACCTCCCAGGATCCAGTTGACAGGATTCCTCCTGCACCGGAATCTTGCATTTGAAGTGAGATACTCCAATGGAATTTTGTGATGGCCTCATGAGCAGATGTCCAGAACCTCTCCCCCCATCTGCTTCTCACCTGCCTGGAACACATCACTGAGCCTTAGAATAAAGGAGGGAAGACAAAAGCAATGGGGTAAAAAAAGTTCTCGCTTCACATCATACAGGCAGAGGCAAAAACTACTGTCAAGATGTGCCAACATTCAGAATTCACAGGGTGTCAATTTTGCCACCAAAGCACCTAACAGCTAACTATGCTATAAACACAATTGCTGTCCGCTGTTTACCATCCAAAGTCACTCCCATTGACACAGGAAAATCCTGAAAGGACTGCATAAATGTAGACATAATCCTCATCTACAAACCCGAAGTAAGAAGGACCACTGAGTCTATTGTGTGTCAGGTTTGTCTGGAGCTTCAAGATGGTATTACATAATCAAGCCTCTTCCCCAGAAAGTGCTACTTTGGGAAACCACCTCTAACTTTCTGCTTATTTCTCAACAGTTATTGTAAATGCAGAAGGAACAAAGTCTGGAGCAGTAAACATGGTTTATTTTCTACACTTGACGTTATGCTATTGCCAGTCAACTCCAATTATCCAAACATGTCAGAGCTTGAGAATACAGAGAAACAGCCTCAGAAAACACAGACTGGGGACTGTAGCACATGGTCATCTCAGTGTCTGAAACCAAGTAAATCAAGTAAGACTGCTATGGCCTAGGACTGGACTCTTGCTATTGACAGTGTCATTAAAGATTTTTTTTTAATTGCTACGCTTTTTTTTTTTTACCCTGGAAGAAACCTCTGAAGTAAAATTTTCCAGCCATTCCAGTAAACTTTTCTTTAAGCTAAAGAACATACTCTGTTAGATCTCTGACTTGCTGGCACTTGAAGCTGCCAAAAGCAATCTGCACAAAACTGAAAAGCAGTCCTATAGACAGTCTAGACAAGATCAGTCCCAACTGAAGATTAGATACTCAATTCCACATGATATTTATTTAATATACCTTGGCTGAACTGCATTGTGTGCAGTCCTGATGAACAGAAACAGCTACAGGCCACGAAAAGGCACTTTGTGCACAGCACACTGAGGAACCGCTTCTAGATTTATCCCAGAGCATGGAATGGCCAAAGTTCATGTTTACCATGTTAGAAGTAATTTCAGCTTCAGTGTGTGAATTCATAGCAGACAAGTTAGTGCTGGTGCATCAAAGAGTAGGAATATTTTAGTCAACAGCCTCATGGAATTATTATATGTTAAAACAGCCAAGATAACATCACAAGGGATGAGCATCTGTCAAATGCTTTGCACAAACAACACCAAGGCACAGTTTTGCAGCCACTGGACACAACCTCTGCACTGAAGTGCTTATTAAAAATGCAACATTATGTTGAAGAATGCTTTGCATCCTTCCACAAAGAGGAAAGGCAGAGCTAAAAACTAGTCTGTGTCAAACAAGACTGAATCAAGAGGAGTAAGAAAAGCTGGCAGCCCTCGAGTCACGACTTAAAAGGACAGAGAAATTTTGCCCACAAGGTCTTTAACTAAACCTGTACAATCCAGTGCTTTTAGGGCAAATCCCAACAGTTTAGATAAGAAATATAACCCCGTGTCTTATTTCAAAAAGCAAAGCTGAACGAGTGTAATTTGTGCAGCCACCTTCACACTCCACATTGTGACACAGGAGTCAGAAAACAGTTTATGTATAACTCAAAAAAAACCCCTTCCAAACCACAAACAAAAAAACCCACACTTTTTTTTTTTTTTTTTCTACTGTGAGGGTCATCAATACTGGAATGGGTCACCCAGAGAAGTTACGAATTCTCTGTCTTTGAAGATACTCAAAACCCAACGCGACGTGCCCCTGAGCCACTACTCAATGATGAGCAATGGAGCTGGACAAGATGATCTCCAGAGGTGTCACCTCAACGACTCTGTGAGTCTGCAAAGCCACTGGGAAAAACTTCAGCCTGTTGGAAATAACCCTATTCCAAACCTTCAGATCCCGTCCATGTGACACCCAGTAACAGACTTGACAGTGTTGTGGTTGGCTTTGAGAACAACCCAGTCTGGATGCAGAAAGCTGTGGTCACGTCCAGCTCCTTTTCCAGAGGAGCCACAAAAGCACTTGCTATCACAGTAGGCAAACACACATGTGAGGGCTAAAGGAACTGTTGTTTGCGATACAACCACATGCAAATCTAAATACTCATCTCAAACGATCTCATCAGGACATCACAAATAAATGGGCAGTTAAGTCTTTTGGTAGAAAAAGAAATAACACCAACAAAAAACCCAGCTGATAATGCTCATCCTCTGCTAAACAGACTGCTGAAAGTCAGTTAATTCTGCATCTCATATTGAAAAGATTATGCATTTATCTTCTTCTAGTGGGATTTTTTACTTTTCTAAGTAGTATTTCAATGAAAAGTGGAACATATTAAAACCACAGAGAAGTATATCAGCTTTAACAGCCTGCCATATGCTGAACACTCTTCTCCCAATCCAACAACACAGATTTCAGTTCAAACCAAGAGCTGAAACTGAAGCACAAATAGAGCAGAACAGAACAGCTCACATGCTTAAGGCCCGCTGGATCAGGGTAGAGCACTCTTGTGTTCAAATCTACAAGTACAAAACCAACTGAATTATTTCGTATTCTGAAATAAAGACTATATGGAAGTGTTGTGTTGGACAGAGGTCTAATCAAGGTAGATCTTTCAACATATGCTTAACTTCAGCTGGCATTCAATGCTGATCTCTTTCAAACTAGCCTCAGCCTGAACACTGGATGCTTTCTTAGCTTGCAGCTCCCACTGCACCAAGGATTTAAAGCACATTTGGGGGGCAGGACAGACAGTGTAGGCATTTGCTCAGGAAGAACGCTTTTTGGAAATACTACATACTATTTTAGTATTTCGATTACTTTTACAACCTCAAACAAGCCCAAATTGTTTCTAAAATTCCAGCACATAGACACCTCCCTGAATTTTAACTCCAGTTCTCATCTTCATCTAAAAAAGATGACGGGAAACAGAAAAGAGCCTGTTCCCAAAAACTTCGATAAAATTCAGTAAAATTATCCAGATGATTTTCATTCCACAGAAAATACTAAACCAGCAGTTTGCATAGCATAGCATTTTGTAAATACACAAAATAAAGAGAAAACAATACACAAGTGGAAAGTGCAAATGCTGAGCCCGTTATATTTTTGTTCCAGCAGAAACACAGCACAATCAATACCATCTTGCAGTTCTGGAGCACCCATCTTTCTGCTGCCAGGGGCACTCTGCAGCTGTAAGTGCCACCAAATAAACTGCACACTGCTCCTGGTTCAACAATTAATTCTTCCTGTGCTACATGCAGAAAGGAGGAACTGCCTTCCCACCACTAAACTCCCAAACCCCAGCATTCCCTATAGCACAAGAAGCCAAACAGCACCTACTGAATAACTTATGTACTTTGGATGACTCTGCAAGCAGCCAAATTTAGCAAATTTGCTATTTTCTCCATGGCACAGGCTTATTCTGTGGCTCTTAAATACAGGGGAAACTGTCTTAGATTAAATAGTGATTAGAGATTTAGAATTTCAAGAGCTGTGAAAGTCCTTGCCACAAAACACGAACCCACTGAAAAGAGATGAGGACAGATACTGCAATTTTCTATGCTGTGCTATTTAATAAATCTCAATGCAAAGGAACTAAATTACAGATGGGAAACAAGCATCGCCTAATTATATGACAACACCTGAAATCATTCAAATCCACCACCAGCAGAATCCGAAACCTGATCAGAAAGATCAGCAAAAGATGAGCCATGAAAAAAAAATCCCTCTGCAGTCACAGATGGATTCATTCCTTTTACATGGCATCTCACTAAAATGCTTCATAGCAACGGGGCAGGAGTTACCCCCTGGCAGGGGAAGAGACTGGTGGCCACATAAATCTGGAGCCCAGAGTACACCTCAAAAACAATAGCAGAAAACAGGTAAGTGAGCAGACCCAGCACTTAAACTGAGTTTCTTATACTGCAAGAAATCACTAAAGCATTTCTTCTGTAGATCAGTAATGTTTTTCCACACAGTGCTGCTGGTTTCCCTCATCAGTCAGCCTGGAAGGCAGAGACAAGACCGTCACCAGGACCCGCTGAACGCTGCACCACTTGCAGTCAGTGTCCATGTGTCCCTGACTCCGTGCCTACCCAAAATAGCTGCCCAGGGGAAGTTCTGGGTATGAAAATGGTGGGATCACCTGCTGCTGAAGCCACCATCGAGGTGCTCCAGCTCACTGCAAGAGGTATCTTTTCTCACCAGCCTCCTTTCACGGAGCTGGTGCCCAACGCGATGCTCGGCACAGCAAAAGAGCACTCAGGAACACATCGTCACTGGACTTGTTCCTCTTCAGGTCTATTTATAGTCTCAAGTGGTGCTCCAAGGCAAAAGCCCAAGTGGTCAACAGTTTCAAAGAGCAGGTCCCTAAAGATCCCAACCGAGAGCCAAGAACACACCTCCCAGATCAGAGCAAGAGACCACTGAACACACAGAGGAGGGAAGTTTTGTCCTGTGGAGATCGTGGTACCCCAGCACAACTCTTACAAGCAGCTTCATTAGCAAGGCTAAGTGAGGGATAATTAACCCTCCTCCGCGAACAAGGACTCGTTTGGAGAGACAGCAATTACTGCCTGCTTAGAGGGATCTCTCCCAGATGCCGTGAGGTGGCTGATTACTTTGGGAAATATCAAAAATGTTGCAAGACCCTCCTCAGCTCTGCAAATGTGCAGCAGCATCAGGCCCCTTCCATCCAGCCCTGTTTTTGTTGCAGGGGCAGCTTCGGGACCTTTGAGAACTTCCTAACAGGCAGACCCATTTTATGATTTTCTACATCACTCAACACACTCGAAAAACACGAAGTCCTTGGTGGCCCACAGCATCTTCAGGGCTCACGGCTCCTGCAGCACAGCTTTGTACAGTATCAAAAGCTGCATTAGCTGGGAACCAAATTATCACTTGCAGAATAGTTTTGCAATTAGACTGAAACTGCAAATTATGCAACAAGCTAAATCAAAAAACAAGTTTATGATACAGACGTAATCTTATTTCATCTCCTGCCTTACTCACATTGCTCCTCTGTAACTCACTTCTACACAGATTCAAGCTTCTCTTGCTGTACCACGAATGATTTCACATTCCTAAAAATTTAAGCATTCCTAAGAAATAACATACGCTTGTCGTCACTCTTAATATCCACCTTTGCCTGAAGCTTCCTCACCAACATATACCACTCTGAGAGGACTTTTGGCCATCAGAGTTCATACTACCCTTCAAATTCCTTGCCTTCCTGCAACAGTTCAGGACTCTCTGGCTCCCATAACCCTAAAGACCTCCTCCCTGCATCCAACTCTCTCTGCCCCAAATATCACCACTCTTATTTCAAGCAGGTCCCCATATTTCATGCTGTGACCTCAACTACAGAGATTTGGAAATCTACTTTTGAGAAACAGATGGAGCAGAAAACTATCTAATTTCTACGCACATCTTACTTGCCTCCTGGTAGAGCTGTTCCACTTTGTACAAGTAGCTGTTTTCTGGAGGAGGGTGAGAACCATCCCATGCAAATACTCCCTCCCTTGTGTTACACCAAGTCACTCCTGCCCCTACCAGGCTCAATCAACACTATACAAGGCAAAACGGAGTAGCTTCAGCAAAAAAAGACACCTCAAAGAAGTTTATTGGCTTGGGCACTCCAAAAGAAGGTGGGCACTTCCAACCCTGTGTCTTGAGTCACAGCCAGGATTGGAACTCAAAACTTCTATGTGCTGAGTGGATAAAGCTGGGGTAGGGGGATGTCACGCCACCTGCTCTTCCTCATTTCTGTACGAGCACACCTGCCTTGGGCACGTCACTCTGAGGAAGGTTCAGCAACAGCTCACCTAAAACCAACAACCAAATCTTCAAGGGACAGCGTCTGGCACCAACCCCAGCCTCCTGCACCCTTCCCTGGCTGGCTCGGCCAATCCCCCACTCCACAGGCCGGTTTTCACAAGCCTTCATTGAATCCACCTTTCCCTCATGAGTTCTTTAAGGAACCCAGACAACCACCTCATGGTTGGTTTTTTTTTTTTGTTTTGTTTTGTTTTTTTTTTTAAATTGCGCTAGGCAGAAGAACACATAAAAATGAGATGATGCAATGCTAAACCCAAGCTCCCCTAATGAATACAGCCCTAAGTGTCCAACAGGATGTGACAGGTGGACAGGCAGGCGAGCCGAGTGGGGGATGAGGTCACGAAATGAGCAGTTTGCACAGCACACTACTAATCTTAAATTCCAAACTCATTATGCACAAGCCCAACAAACAAAGGAGCAGCTTAACAGATTTACAATGTACCTTCTCCAAGGGTGGAATAATTATTTATCAGATAGCAACCTTCGTGTTACAACAGCAATAAATAAATAAATGGTCTCAGCAACTCTTCTGAGCCATGGCTGTGGCTTCACTAGACAGACTGACATCTGACTGAGCTTGGGTAGAATTGTAAATATTTGGTACAAATAAAAGAAAGCTTGCTAGATAGAGCAGAAACCCAAACACAGCAGTTAACGGCATCCCAGGAGACACAATGGAAGAGATCCACACCCCCCTGAACTCCTTCCAGCTTTCAATGAACAGTCCATAGGAGTTTTTCCCCTTTGCTTTCCTGTAAGATCACTCCTTCCTGCGTGTGTACACATGTCAATATAACTCTGATTTCATTCTCTCAGGTTGCAACTGTTATTTATCCAGGCTAAAGTTCACAAACATTATAGAAAGGGTTTGTATTCCTAATTTGGCTTTACAGCTGCATATTATCATGCAGAGACACATCCAGAAAAAGCATTTCCAAAGTCATACTTTATATAAACTCTCTCCTTTATTTAGATAAAGCCCAAAGAACCCTGAAAGGAAACAGTAAATGTGCACAAAACATGCTCAGCCAGGCTCTCCCCCTTGGATATCTCAATGATCCTTCTCCATCTCTGTGACATTATTCCAACCTCCCAGTTAAGCTCCAGGACCACATGTCCCCCATGCCCACATTCCCAACCTCTCACCATCTGACAGCTTCTGAAGTCTGGTCCCATCTTCTCACCCTGAAACAATTCCCAACTGATTTACCTCCAATCCCAAGTTTCCTAGCTGGCTGCTTCTCCTCCAGAAAAGATCGCACTAATTCCTATTTTCTTTATGTGTTTACATGTTACAACAGGATGCCTGGCAGTAAGATTAGTAACAATCATTGAATGCTCCCTTCTCCATTCTACCAAGAATCCTTCATTTGGGACAATCCAGTTGTTCCCACTTCCTACTGCTTTTCTCAGATCTCAAGATCCTGAAGTCTCTGCCCTACGAGGTTTCCCCCATTCATTCCGCAGCTTGTGTTGTCACATACTTGCAAAGAAAAGGAGCAGCATCTCAGCATTTGGGTTACAGGCTATGTATTATGTTGTCATAGTGCTGCTTTAAACACATTAAACATATTAAACTTGGCAAGCTTCCAGCGCCTAAATACCTCAAAGATGATCAACATCTTTTCAGGAACCCAAAATACTTACATATTCACCTGAATTTCCTCAGAATTCACCACAAATAAACTCTTCAGCGTAACAGTAGGCACATAATCCTTGCACACAAAGATGGCCTTTGTAGGTTTGAACAGATACAAACGTCCTTCCAACCCTCCAAAACTTCAGTGGTCTCTTCACAATCAGTCTCACAAGACGGTCTGGGAAGAGCAGAGCCCCAGCGTGCTCCACCCAGCCCCACCAGCTTAAACAGCAGGTTCAGGTGGGTCTGCGCCCACTTTGTGTCAGAAGAGCAGCACAACCAAAGGTGCAACGTACCTGTGCCTCTAGATCACCGTTTTTTGGGGAGCAGCTAAGAAGGATGAATCCAGTTCTTCCCAGAGGTGGGAACAGCTGCATCATCTCCAGTGCAGCTGTTTCCCTCAGCCGTAATGTCCCTATGAAATATCAACTGCAGGACTGGTCTCCAGCCACCTGACACCGTACCTGTGGTGTCCTAGAGCAAGAGAAAAAGGGTCTGAAAAAAAGGCATTTGTTTGCTCTCAGTGCTCATCTCTGCAAGCAACACAGAATCCATAAACTCCACATCTGCAGATGTACGTCTGCCTGCATTGTAAAGGAATAATCTTCATGGGAACTGATTTAAAAAAAAAACTTGTTTACTGTTAGAGGCTGTTAATTACAACATTAAAATACTAACCCGAACCCCACATTACACTTGCATTCTGTTTTACATAGCAGTATACGTAACAATCATCACAGCAAGCAGCTCTGTTGGCTCATGCTGGAAGAAGTAATTATATATCACAGGAACACATTTTTGCCCTTCAACCTGCCAGTCCAGTCCATGCAGCAGCTGCGAGCAGCAGGTCAGGGTGGGGGGAACCTACAGAGCGTTTCTACATAATCACTTACCACTGAAGAAAAAAAAAAAAGCTAAAAACCACCAGCCCCTGGCTTGCATGCTTGGCAGAAAGCTGCTAACACAAACATTACAGCAGCCCTTGCAGCAGAGATGTTACCAGAAAAAATGAGCTCGATCCAAAGGCACTGTTAGTGGTTGAAGTATTAGCTAGAAGTTGTACTGCAAGCCTTCCTTAGCAATTTCCACCATTTTTTTGCTTGTACCAGTGATACTCACACTATCCTCTTGCACTTAGGCACTACTATGACCTCTCTTAAACCCTTAGTCTCTGGTGAAGCCCACTGACATTAATGACTGGGGCCTATATAAGTCACAAGATAAAATTCTGGGCAAAGATACTGGGACAGAGTCTTTCAAAAGGCACCCCAAAACTGCAAGTGCCTACCCACAGGGAGCAGAGCCTTAGGGTGCCCAACACTGAAAACAGCATGGAACTTATGCCTTGGATATGGGCTGGAGAACAGGCTGATTTCTTTCAAGACTTTGGTTCCAGTGAACGTGAGTATTGCACTCTGGACACTCAAAGCACTGTCAGTTCTTTACAGCTGCTGCAGATAAAGCAGTAGCATTGTTATATCATGAATATGTAACAATATTCCCTGTCCCGTGCTGTTTTTCTCCCCAGTATGAAATGAAGTGTAAAACTACAAATAAGCCAATAGTTGTGCTGTTACTGTTTAACTAGAGATAATTTAAAAAAAAAAAAAAATCACAGTTCTAGTATGACATGATAGTGATGCAACAGTTAACTGTCCAGCAAAATCTGCTATGCCATGCTGCTTAATCATGTTGCCTTTGTTCCAGCAAAAAATTATACCAAAGACGGCGTATTTTTCCCAAACAAGAACATTACAGACAGTACATTTCAAAAACTTTTCGAATCCAAAATAGAACGAGACAGACAATAATGGCCAAGAGCCTGACCAGCTAATGGAAGTTGGGCTCTCATTTTGTTCTCAACACTGAAACAGCAGATCGTTCTCGGAAGACAATTAAAAGCCAACACACAATTTCAAAATTTTTAGCAGAAAAGTAAACAGAAAATTACTCATTCGGTTTCATTTTCAAAGTCTTAAAGTATGTTGCTTTGGAAATCAAACCTAGAAACAGGACTGCACAGTTAAGCACCAGAACAGGTTTCTCCCGTACCCTCATTTTTAAGTAGCTATACAGATTTCTTCCCATTAAACTTTTAATCACAGAACGCGGTAAGAGGCTGAATTTGTTTGTAAAATAGCACATCTGCAGGTCTCCTCTGCTCCCGCTTCCCAGTTTTCTTCCAGATCCCGACCAAACCGTACAGCAGGAATTAGTCATGCTGCCTACCACCGTGCTGGGAAGGACCTCTGGTACACTGCCCTCAGTGCCAAATGAAAACATACACAGCACAGAAAAGCTGCTGCAATGACTTCTTAATGACACGGGGGAAGTTCACAGCAGCCCCAAAAATTCTAGACCAGCAGCTTGTGAAATTACCACCACTACACGTGGAGAAATGAGCAGGACCAGGGGCAGCCCAGCTATCCATCAGCAGGACTGCACAGGCTTATTTCCTGCCATTTAAGGGACAGAATGTATTGATTCAAATTATCACCTGGATTCTGCAAATCAAACAGAATAGATAGGGAAGCTTCCTGCTCACCAGAAAGGTATGGATTTATTTCAAGCAGAGTGCACATGTACTTACACACAACTAACGGAGCCAGCAGTCTGACAAATAAAAAGAAAACACGTGTGCTTGCTAAAAGATGCACAGTCAGTGCAGCCAGCTCGGCCTCAAAATATCTGTGCCCTCTCTGATCAGCTTGGCAGCCAAACAAAACCCTCCCGAGGAAAGCAGGCCAGGGAAGCAAAAAGGTGACGCTCAATAGTTCGTATCAAAGCAAATGCTGAACCGAATTTCATGGGCTATTTCTGTTTCCTTGCTAAATAGCAAAGGCCTACTGCAAATAACAGAGTGAGAGTTTTGCAGGAGAGAAAAGGTCACCCAGGATCTCTCACCATGGAAAATGCTCTGCTACAGGCATGGAGCAGCACCAGCTCCTTGTGTAAAGAAATATACGGAAATACCACTTACTGTCTCCACATGTTTATACAACAGACACTCCAACTGCAGCCTTTTCTTTTAAGACTGTTTTCAGAAATAAGAAAGTACAAAAAGATGTGGCGAGGGTTTCCTTCCCAGGGAAGCGAATTTGAGGTGCAGAATAAACACGGAATTATTGACTCACTCACAAAAATGTTACCGGAGAGATTTCAGAGACATACTTTTGGCTTAGCTCTACTCCCACTGACGTTGGCTAAGACTTTTACCACTGATTTCAGGCAGTGCTAGCCTACGTAGCACTTTAAGCTCAGCTATTATTACCTTTCAGTTTAAAACACGTAATGTTCCTCTGTAACAGACAGAAAAATATTTCAGGAACTTTTTAAATCTGTTCCTCCAAGATACATTTTTATTTTTTTTTTAATCACACTGAGACGCAGTTCCTGGATGCAAGAACATGTGACCTGTTCTAAATAAAGGATATTTTCCACTTCTTGCACAACTGGAACAGATATAAGCAGTAGCTTGAACAAACTGCATTGCAGAACCCAACCAGAATATAAAACACTTGAATAAGATCCATAAATAGCAGTAATATGAAAAGACTACCTCCAATAGGCACAAACTCAATGTTAAGCCTAATGTAATCAAGTTCAAACTCAATCACGCTGCAAAGTTCATTTACAAAATTAAATTTGATCATCTGCAGGCTAAAGCACTAAGGCACTTGAGAAGAGTCCTCTTTGGCTCCAGAGTAAGCCCATGTTTCAAAAATGTGTGCCTCTCTTTGGTGAAATTATTATTTCCTCAACAATCACTGCGTATTAAAAGGGAAGTTTTAACTAAATCAAGATTTCAATGTTTAGCACAGCACCAGAAAAGAGGAAAAAAACAAAAACGAGTGCCTTATAGAGGATCCTAAATGGATAGAGACGAGGTACTGGCTGATATAAGTAAAATATTGAGGGTTTGCATGAAAAAAAAAAAAAGGTCTTTGGACAGTAGGAATGATGAGAATTTTATAAAGACACCACTGCTTTAATAATGACAAACTGTACATCCCAATGCTATTGCTCATAAAATAAAAATAAACTGCCTAAGAAACTATCATGCAAATTAAATGCATTTCCAAATATTTTTTCCACTAAAAATACTTCGGTAACTACATCATTTGGGTGCTTTTTAACCAGTCTGAAAAATACAGGCAACAGAAAAGGGCACAAATAGCAGCAATTTACCTGCAGGCTTTATTAAGAGCAAGGCAGTAAATTACAACAATTGACAATAATTTGCTGGCACTTGCGAGGTCGCACAGACAATCCAAGTGGGCATGTATTGCAGAGAACAAAAAAAAAAAAAAAAAAAACAGAGAAAAATCAACTGAATATAGAATTTTTTTGCTGCATTTGGCACACCTGGGTTAGTTCAGACTGCCCTATGCAGAGGCAGGCTGTACAGTCTTTACCTCCAGATGCCAGTGTGATACCCAAAACATCACTACAGTAAGCCAAATGATTTAAAGAATCTACATTAGCAATATGACAGATGTAATTTAAGCCTCCAGCGTCCTGCTGACTGTGTGCAGACATGTCAGGGTCTGTGTTTACTTTTGGTAATAAAACTCCATCGATTTCATTGTACACTGCTTGTACCAGGAAAGAAATCTTATTTGCTTGTTCATTACACAAACACATACATATTTAAGTGTATGTACTTATAGATTAAACCTATTATCCCTTGGGAATACGGCAGGAGAGGAATAAAGTATGAATAGGAGGGGGAAAGAAATAGAGCTCATTGTCTTACTGGCTAGTCTTAAAGTCCAGTTTCCTCCCACAGTGAAAAGTGACTCTGGAGAAACCAAAGCAACTGAAACATCTTCTCAGTTTTCAAAGAGATTCAACCACAGCAAATTCCAGAGAACCCTTGAATGTAGGTAGGGCTTTGCCCAAGGAGCCAACTTCTGATGAGTCGAAGGGGTTTGGGAAATACGGGTGGAACTGATCTATCTCAGCCCCATGTATTCTCTCCATCCCCTGTGATTAAAGCTTTTGCTGGGCTTACATTTTAACTTGGCCTCTAGCACTCAATTGTGGCTTGGCCTGAGTTAGTACAGTATTTACTGCAAAAACCTTTTATTATTGGACCCCTTGCGGCTTTGGATTGCAGACTTGAATTATGAAATAGGGATGGAGTAACTGTGAGGGCACACTGGAGAGGAGAAACATTTAACTGGATGTCATGTATTGGAAAACAAGCAATCTGGGAAGAAGCGAATAGGAGAGTTTCACTGAGTGAAGAACAACAATATCAGCAGGGCTGAGTTAAACTGGGCAACAAAAAGGTTTTCCCTTGGTTCGGAGCACTGACATTCTTACCTGTTTCTGAGTGGGATGGATTTTCTCTCTACTCACAATTTCAGATGCTACGGTAAGCCAAGGGCGCTTCTCACCTCTTACAGTTACCAGATCAGAGAAAGCCCTGAATGTTGCTAGGAAATCAGCAGTTCTCACCAGGGAAAAGAGCAGACTGCTGTTTGGACTCAGCTCCTAACATCAGCTCATGCCTCTGGCTTACCTGCTCCCCAGTCACCTTTCCAGAGCCAGGCTGTGGAGAGGGTAAGAAAGCAATTCCCACGGCCACAGTCCCACAACTGCACCACGCTGACCTGCTGCTATTCCACTCACTGCTGTGCAATTACTCCTGATTTACATCCACAAGAGAAAGCAGCAGGGTGATGCTGGATACCCTCGATAATCATCAGTCAGACTAGTTTCAGGCCTCAGCAAAGCTGAAGGACTACAGAAGTCCTCTGAGATATGATCACGAAGCAAACAGGTTTGTGAGCAACTTCTGCCCCCTGTTATCATCGGGCTTTATCAGCCTGGCTCCAGGGACAGGTTTATACAGACCCAGCAGGGCCCCTGACTCCTTTGCATCTTCATCTCCCACAAGACCAGGAAGACAACTGAGACTCTACCTCGAGGTAAGAGCCGTACGTGAGCTGGGCAGGCTCCACGCTGAGGTTAACATGTCAGTTCACTGTCTGCCAGAAAAACCATGGATTGTTATTCCACCCTCAGGGCTCCCTCTTCTCATATACGTGGGTACGTGTGGAGGGACACGAAGCAGAGGGGGGCATGCTGGTCACTTCTCCTACCAAACATCAGGACAGATGTTGGCCTGAGGCACCAGCAGGATGTCAGGAGGACAGACACAGGGGTCCCTTTAAACCCAAAGGGTGGGCAGCGCTGGCTGTGCCGGAGCATCAAATAAGGATGTACTGAGGAAATTCAGTACAGGGAAATTTGAAGTGACAACATTTAGAAGATAGTAAAATACTCCAGTGTTTCATTACAGAGTTTATTCACATGCCCCAGAGAGAACAACACAGTAATACAGTCAAGTCCCAGAGCACCAAGTCACAAGAATTAAAAGCAGTTGCAACATCTGTGCAAGGTCAAATGCAGACCTGCCATCTAAGCTCCAATGCAGACCTGTTTTCTATGCTCCATTGCTCACACTAGGAAAGCACAGACAAACTGCTGACTACAAAGTGGACAACCATAAAGGGAGAAGTCCTGCACACCAGTTAGAACCCGCAGCTGGTGCAAACAGGGCTCCTGGACCAGAGCACAGTTGTCGGGACCGCTGCACTCCAATGGCGACACAGGCACCGAACCCAAAGCCCTGTGGGTCTCCCAGCTGCCTCCATCACAGCTGGAGCTGCTGATGAACCCTCCTCTGCACATTAGCCTGGCCCCCACCTAATTACCTGGATAATGGCATCTTCCCTGCATAACCTTGGGGAGCAAAGGAGTTCTGGCAACTTTGGTTGGCTGGACGGCCCCACCACTACCTGCAACCTCCCTCAGCAGTACCACAGGTTCAGTGTGAGCCAGGGTTGCTGGGAAGACAGGCCACAGGAGGTGGCCCCAGATCCGTCAGCCCTTGTGACAGCGAGAGAATTTTTAACATCTTTTACTACAAGACTTTCAGTGTTTCTGAAACATTCAGAGGATTATCAAAAATTCATGTATTTACTTTGAGGCGTGTCTGACAGACGGTACAACCTAAAGTCATTCTAGCACAATTATTTTTCAATATTTACCTTCTTGTTCATTTTTCAACTGCATACAGATGTACAAAGAGTAGTGCTCAAAACGAAAATATGAATATAGAGACAGGCTAACAACAGACATGATTACAAACACAATACACTTGCAGCAATGACCTTATATTCAGCAGAGTGCTGCTGAGGATAGCACTGAGGTGAAATGGAGGGTTCGCTGAATGAAAAAAGAGGAGGGAGAAACGTGCCATCACTGACAAGGTTGATGTTCAGGGAGCGGGAGAGCACTGACTTTCTTTTTCCGACACTAGGACGGGCAGCGGGTCCCTACCAGCCCACAAGGGAGAGAAACACACACAGAGACCGCCTCATTTCCCTTTACAGAGCATATCTACGCGACGCAGCCGCTCCAGATAAGCAAACAGGGTCTATCTCGGCGAATAAAAAAAAAAAAAAAAAAACACTCCAGCAAGAAAGTGACCTACCTAGCAAGTTTCCATTCCCCAAGCAATTGCAAGTAACAAACCTACTCTCAAAGTCGCCGGGGGGGGGGGGCGGGGAGGGAGGGAGGGAAAGAAAAAAATTAAGAAAAAAAGCCCACCGAGAACAACCTTGGATGCTACAAGACCTGGCAAGCCCCTCGCAGCTCCGCGCTGGCCCCGCCGGGGGGGGTCTGGACCGCGGCGCTCACCGGGGGCAGGTGCGGCCGCCGCCTCGCCCCGCGGCCGGCGGGGGCTGCCCCGGGCACAGCCGGGCCCGCACGGCCAACAATGCCCTTTACATAACGCGGGCCCGGCCCGCCCTCCGCCAACAACGCCGCTATTATGGCAGGAGCGCTCCCGGCCGCCCCGCTGCGCAGCAGCGCCCGCGGGGATGCTCGGCGGGCACCCGCCCGCCCCGCTCCGGCCCCGCCGCCCCACCTGCTCTTGAGGGGCTGGCTCTTCAGCTCGTAGTACGTCTTGGGCTCCTCGTGGAACTCCTCGCCCACCTCGAAGTCCGGCACGATCCCCGACTCCGCCTGCATCGTCGCCGCCGCCGCCGCTGCGAGAGGGAGAGACGGGAGGTTACGGCCGCGGCGCCCAGCGAGCCCCGGCGCGCCGCCCGCCCCGCTCCGCTCCGCTCCGCTCGGCTCACACACAGCGCCGCCGCCCGCCCCGCCTGGGACTTGTAGTCCGCCCCGGGGCCGGCCCGGCCGCCTCCGCCCGCCGCGCACTACAACTCCCGCCGCGCCGCCCGGGAGGGAGGGCAGGAGCGCCGCTGTCAGCCGGGAGCGCGGCCCGCCCCGTCCATCCCGCCCCATTCCCTTCCCTTCCCATCCCATCCCGGCCGGGCGCCACCTGCCGCCCCCTTCCTGCCGGCCCCGCCCCCGCCCTGACGTCACGCGGCTCTGACGCCAGGTATGCAAATCGTGACGTCACGGTGTCCCATTCTCCCTCGGCACAGCGCGGAGGTGACTCCGGCAATCGCAGATTGACAGGATGGGCTGGGCTGGAAGGGACTTTAAAGGCCGTCTCGTTCCATCCCCTGCCATGGGTGTCCTGTTCCACCAGACCAGATTGCTCAGAACTCCATCCAGCCCGTCCTTAAACACTTCCAAGGATGGGGCATCCACAACTCCTCTGGGCAAGCTCTTCCAGTGCTTCACCACCCTCATAGCAAAGAACTTCCTCCTAATATCCAATCTAAACCTACTCTCTTTTAGTTTGATGCTCAAGGTGTGGGAGACCACTGACTTTCCAGCACTAGGATGCACAGTGGGTCCCTAACAGACCACAAGGGAAGGAAACACAAACACAGACTGCCTCATTTTCCTTTACAGAGGGATCTCTGGTCCTGTCACTACACGCTCTTGTAAAAACTCCCTCTCCCCTCTTTCCTGTAAGCTCCCTTTAGGTACTGGAAGGGACCAGCACAAAGGCTCTTCATCTCCCCTTGGGAACATCTGGCACAGGGTCTCACAGGCAGCAGGTGTCCAGCTGCAAACAACATTCCCACATGGCTGCAGACTCAGGAATCAGCCTTGCCAGGGTTTCAGTCAGAGGGGAGTGGAGTAACTCAGGCAGGGGAGGGTGTGACAGGTTTGAATGCCAACAGCAGAGATCAACTGATGACAGTGTGAGACATTTACGGTAACTTTCTTTGCCAGGTACAAAAGCAATGGGCGTTTGCATCCCAGGACTTTGCACTTTTCCAATTAAGTTCCCAGCAAGAGAACCTTCAGCTCTAAAAGGCCTTCTTTGAACTTTATCTGCCTTTATAAATAGTCCAAAGCTCATAAACACTGCAAAGAAAGGTGCAGTAAAATGGAACATTTGAAGCCAACTGGGCTTCAGTTATTTGCAGCAGAAATATTTTAACGCCGCCTTATCTTCCAGATTGGCTCCTGGCACAGTTAGGATACCAAGAGCAGATAATCTCAGAACACCATTGTACCCACACAGATGACAGTCCCAGTGTGAGCTGAGGAGAAAAGACTGGGTGGGAGGGTGGCAAGGAGGTCTTGGCACAGAGGAGTTTGGATGGTGTCAGGGATCAGAGATGTCCCGTGTCTGCTCAGCCCTGTGAGTGATGGGGTTGGCCCCTTCTTGGGTTTGAAGACCCTAGAGGGTCCCCACTCAAGACTTATTAAATGATCCTGTTTGGCCTTTGTTGTTTTCTTCAGTTTGGGGGTTTGGTGCTGCAGGAAGATGGATTTCAGGAATGGGGCTCTGTTTCTGTGTTGAGGAGCTGTGTATCAGCACTGACTCTCAGGAGGTTCCTCTTCACAATCCACAAACCTTCCTCAGCTCTGTCCTGTCTCCTTACTTACTTCTATTTTTCCACATGTGGGTGACAGGAACCCCCCATTTCAGAAATGCCATAGGAAATTTGATTCATGGCATTTCCCCAGAGCTTTGACCGCAATAAACAAAGGCACAGCACAACTCAAAGGCCCGGGACATTTGAGGACGCTGTTTGTAACTGATGCCTAACAATTCTGGTGCCATCTTATCCCTCCCAGCTAAAATCACACCACTCCTATTGTGCCAGCAGGGCACCACTAACTCCAACAGACCAGATAAGCCAGAAGAGAGGCTTTTCCACACCTGCTTTTCTCTGTTACACCTGCCAAAGCTGCTCAAGGACTGCTGCACCAAGGAATGCTCACACTGGGCAGCCAAGACCCCTGTTCATTTGAGGCAATGTGAGATTTAATAAAATAAGCACAAGAACTTCAGCTTGGTTTAGAAATTTAAGTCCCAGGTCATTATGCAGCTGCCAAACTCAAAGCAATGATTTAATATCAAGAGTAATTACTTTAATGAATCAGATACAATAAATTGGATAAAGCCCTGAAGAATGTTCTTTTGAGCCCACATTGGCAGATGGCTGGGATGGCTTGACAGAGGAGTAGGCTTGCTAACAGTGCTTTGGGAAAAAAAAAAAAGCAACCAACAAACAAACAATTAAAAACAACTTAGAATAAACCCACTGCTAAGCTACATTTATAGCCTCAGCCCCTGTGGGTTAGGGGGTGTTGCTGAGGAACTGTGTTTTCACAAGTGAGGAATCACTCCACGATTTGATGAAGGGAGTAAACAGCAGGACTCATCTCTTCGCAACGACTTTGCTTCTATTTTTCCAGGTGTAAAAATGAGATATTCTCTTCTGCTGCTAGAAATGTACAGCTTATGAGGTTTCAGCTCCGTTTTAATTATAGCACTAGTTCTAAAGAGCAAAGTTCTCACACGCAAATACCTGTCTTTGGCAATGCTGCTTCACTTGAGATACCACAGCTTCAGCAGGGCCGGCGTGTGCAGGTCCCAGGGAGAGAGGAAGCTGGTTTGCTTTTCAGCAGACTGTGAATGTTTTATTTCTCTTTCATCCTTCCTCTGTGCAACGCATTTATCTGGTGTTCGGATGGGGGCAGGTTCTCATTGCACCTGGGCTAACTGGGACCTTTGCTGAGAACTACAAAGTGCTCTTCTATTCATAATAGATGGCATTCACGTCTATAATATCTTCTTAGAGTTTATCTTTCAGGGTGAAAGAACAATACTTCCACTGTGCCTAAGCAGGATACTAATATATTAGCATGCCCCAAAACAAACGTGATGCTTAAAAATGAATACTATTATGCCAATATTGCAGTTAAATTGCCATAAAGAAAATTAAATTAACCCCAAAATATATACTAGGTGAAATTAGAGATGAAGTGACTGTTGTGCTGCTGCAGGGTTTAGATTTCTGTTAAGTTACTCTATATAGCTGGAATTCTGAATGGTTCTGTTGATTGTTTTGCAGTTATAGATGTCAAACTGCTTTAGGGAGGTGAGCAAGAATGATTATCCAATTTAGCAAAGTGAATAACAAAACACAAAAGGGTCATTTGTCAAACATCAAATCAGTGGCAGAACATGAACTTCAATTTAGTGTTTGCATTACGGGCATAACCCTACTAAGAGTCTTACTAGCTGATATTTCTGAAGTATTGTCACTCCACCAAGGGCAATGGCCTACAAGTGAGTCCCAAACACCTTAGGAGGTAAAGTCAGGTTTCATCGGGGGTAGTCTTGTATTCCCATAAAGGAATCACTGAATATGAATTTAAGAAGGGGGGGAAAAACAGCACAATAGCAATTACAGCCAGAGCAAGGAGAGAGAAGACTCAAGCCCTCAAGCCTTTCAGTGTATTCTGTCCTCCCTGGCCAGCTGAGGAGGGCAGTGATGGAGCTGCTTTGGTGAACACTTGGCATCCAACCAGTCACCCCACCACAACTGTGTGTTAGTTTGCTCCCTTGAAGGCAATATCCCATTGGCCCATATTTATGTTACGTGTTGTTTTCCCCTTTTTCAAATGGAATTAAATTTTCATGCCTTGCTTAGTCCTTCCCCGAGTTGCAAATTAACATCTTCAGCAATAAAGGCAGTCCCAGTGCTTATATGACACATTTATCTTGTTCCTCACCCAAACTAACATAACACCCTCAAAAGCCATCAGTGACTGTGTCTGGGCTCCCCAGTGCCATGCAGACATCTTTGCTCTGGTCAACATTGGTCAGTTATTTTTCAAGTGATGGATCTGATTTTGCCAAAGCCTTTAAAATGGGTTCGGCTTATTAGGCAAATTCTCCTTTTCAGATTGGATTCTCAACGAGACTGAGAAAGCAGCACAAAGGTTCAGGAGACTGAAGGACTTTGGTTGTGGGGCTCTCGAGAAAGGTTTATCAGAAGACACAGCTCTTCCTCATTCTGAACCAGCATTTCCTGTGATTTCAGCAATGATTTTCAAGATACCATGAGATACACAATTTAATGTGCAGCAAGCACATTGGGCAGAGCTGCTGCTTTTCCCCGCCTTGATTCCTCTTTGCAATTCCCTTATTTGTAGTATCCTCACTTATAATTCTCACAATTTGTATCTTTCTTCTTCTGCCCTACAAGCACCATTTAAAATGATTCTCCCATTAGTAATGTTACTCAAACCACAGTCTGGGGATGTCTAGTTGACAGCAGGGAGCAACAACATAGATTGATATCTCTATAAGCAGGCAAAAAAATTGACACACAACTCAGCAGAGTTCCCGGTTTAGAAGAAGTCCCCCGCACCAACTATTTGTGCATTCATGTGAAGAGGAAAGGAAGCAGTCAATGCTGCTATTCAAAAAAATAAACAGACATGTGATTTAATTTTGAAGAAAGTTCCCAGACTTTTGCATTCATACTCTGTATGGTACACTGTGAAATTCGTGAAGAGAATGCAATTTACCCCTGCAGACTAAAAGACAAGAAGTTATTGCTCTTTGTCTCCCTACAAGGCAGAAGACTTGTGTGAAAGCTTTCAGCATTGAATACAAAAGAAAGGGGGCATTTAAGCAAGAACTTCCAGTACCCATGGGAGATTACATAGTCTCACAGGAACATCCCTGTCCTGTTTGCTCCATCAGCTGCATATATCACCAGTTAAAATCTCCCATCCCCAATTTCTCATTTCTTGTCCCAGTTCCTTTTTCTCCACCCACACTGTTTCTTTGCAGACCGCCAATCTATCACCCATCTCCTTCCCTCTCCAGCTGCCATCCCATCTCTTTGCCCACCCAAGACACATTTCCCCTCTTTCAGACCACCCTCTGCCTCCTAGTGATACCTTCACACATTTATTCCAGATTTAGATCACAGTTTCTGCCTACCCTGAGTGCTGTTTGAGCTCTGTCTTCAATAGGGTGCAGTTTTCATCCTTTGTGCTTTCAAATCAAGGGTTTTCCTTCTCCCCACTGAGGAAGATAAAACCAAGTAAGCTGCTCAGCTCCCTGCAGACAGCACCTCAGAAGTGTAACGGAGGGGAAATCCTGCTCCCATTTAGGGTGGAAAATGCCCAAGAGGGATGAAACCCGTGGAAATTTAACTGCTGCGTTGCTGTGCATATACCAGGTGCAGATTTTCAAAGAATAGTTTTTAGCCTGATTGTCACAAGAACAGCACATGGCGTATCTCTGACATGCATGAAAACCAGCAGCCACATAGGGCGAGCTAATTTTTCCAAGCTTTGTCGCTTCTCATGCAGGGCTTTACTAGACAGGCAGAAGCAACCAGATGTTTTGAGAAGGAATCCAAAATCCATTTTATGAGGGAGAACAACAGGCCAACTACCCCACATCTCAGCAGGACAGCCTTGCTCACCAAGCCTGCCCCACGCAAGATGCTGTTGCCAGGTCTAATAATTTCACTGCAAAGTTCGCGTTTGTTTCTCTTAGAAAAAGTTTGGAGTTCTCAGATTGAAAATGAGCCCCCTTGTTACATGAATACCCCAGGAGAAATAAGGATAATTCATATTTTAAAATATGGATTCTAAGAATGTGTCATCAGCTTGGAACAAAGTCTGAAACCCTGTCAGTCCCAGGGTGGTTTTATCAGCAGAACTGAAGGAGTTTAATTCTGCAGCTGGGGCTCCTGAATGAATTATGTTACTCTAATGAGTCATCCACTAATTCCTAGTCCTCCCTTTCTTCATCTCTGCCATATTTGGATAGGTAATGGAAGAATTCGAGGGGGAACTGGACAGTCTCTCTTGTTCAATATCCTTGTTTTGATTTTCACATCTTCCTCTTTCCAGATGCTAACTCATGACACCGGTTACCAACAGCAGCGGTGGCGCAAACAGAAGCTGGAAGAGCAGTGTCATTCTGACTTGGCTTTAGGGTGAAAAAAAAAAAAAAAGCCTAGACTGGAGATTAAGTCATTCCCCTCTGGTTCTTCATCAAAAGAATAGCCTTCATGATTTCCACGCTGGAGACTTGGTGCTAAAGGCAGATGTTCCTGCGTTCAAACAGAGGGTGTGTGGGGGCCACAACTGCCTCTGCAGGGACAAATGGTCAATCTTCCCTGGTCTAGGGAGGTATTCAGGGAAGGGATATGCAGGACAGAGAGGCGAGCCTGAGGACTCTTGCCTTCAATCCATGGCCTGGAGAGCAGGATCTGACAGGCTCTAAACTGGGCTTCCAGCCAGTAACACCCAGTCGCCCTCAGAAGTGGTGACTGTGCATTTCCAAGTGGAGAGGTCGGGAGTTGGCCTTCCCTTCAAGAGAAAGCTGAGGTTCTCCTGAGCTAGAACAGCTCTAAGAACTGCTGCCTTGGGAATGACAAATCCAAGGCCAAGAACATGGTCAGAAGAGCTGGCAGCAGGCTATGTGTCACCAGATTCTCCTGAGGACCAAAGGGTTATTCTTCCAGTGGGAAATCATTTGGGTCTTGCTTCTCAAAGGAGGCACACAGACTCATCCTGCTAAGTTCTTGCAGGCTCTTTGGGGAGGAAAGGCAGCAGCAGAAGCAGCTAGAGCTGGACCCCAGTAGGTATCACTGACTGGCACTCAAACATGGCCATGGACAGGCTGGGAACAACTACTTGAAACTCAGTAAAAGTCCATGGAATGAAGTCTGTGAGGGCAAACCTCATTTAGCCAGCATGGCATTGCAAATCCAGTTAATTAAACTGGTGCAAAGGCCAGAGCAGACGTAGATAAACCAGGTTAAACTCTCACTTATGCTGATTTAATGTTAATTGTGTACAGCATCGGTGCTAGTTAAACTGATTAGAGAGTTAACTGGTTTAAATACATTTGCCCTAAGTACTGGTGCTGGTTTAACTGGACTGCTTTAGAATGAAAAGCCAACTGTACGCCTCTGCCAAATTTTCCCTGTTGTATTTAAACCAGTACCACCTGTAGAGACATGTAAGAAACTGCTTTTAACCAGGAGCAAAGTACATTAAGAGCAGAGGACTTGGCCCAGCAGCCCTGCTCTCTGGTGCCCTATTCTCAGCTTTCCTGAGAAACTGTCATCTTCACGTCAACAACACTTAGGCCTAAATTTGTTTCCCAAATATCCTGTTGATAAAAGGTGAGACCAAAATCACAGCCCGCTTTCCAAAATACACATCATCTCATTAATTTAGGGGGAAGGTGTTTGTTTCAGTTCCCACTCTCCAATAATAGTTTTGAATGGAAAAGGCATGGATTTTTTCAGTGCAAACTTTCTAAGGCTTTCTGTGTTGATACAGTCCCATGACTGCTTCCTGTGCTTGGTCTGTCTTTTGAGAGGCACATCATTGCAAGTGCTATCTGAAGAGAACAAAGCTTTTTGTTAGTATTAGAAATATGGACATTAGTATTCACAACGAGTTCAAAACCAAGACCTTCATATTTCTCCTTTATATCAGGCCTTTACACACACACACCATGAAACACAAATCCTCTCCAAATGTCTTAAATTACTCATTCACCTGAAACCAGAATATCAAATATTAATATGAATAGAATGTTCTGTAGTCATTTGACTGATGTTTATAACATTTACTGTTAATGCATGCTTTTTAATGTTTGTACCCCAGTTATATTTGTTCTATTCTATTTGGACATGTATGAACATGTTAGTCCCCTCATGAATTTTCTCCTCCCTGATTGGTCAAGGTTTCCCTCTCCCTCACTGGCCAGGATTGGCCACAGTGTGGACGGTCCTGCCATTTCCCTCCTTCCACGTTATTGGCTCCTAGTTAATTTATGCGTGTTGCTGAATCCCCATTGGTTGTTTAGTCCCATGCTCCTCCCAGTTTCCAGATCCTTCCACCCTGAACCCTATATAAGGGTTAGCTCTCCCCTCAGTCGGGGACAGTGCCCTTGACTCTGTACCCTTACGTGTCCCTGCGTTAATAAACACCTACGACAGAGCAAGAACCCCTCGTGCTGTCGTCACCTCTCCTTTCACCGGGCTGTGGCAGACATTAGTATTCACAACGAGTTCAAAACCAAGACCTTCATATTTCTTCTTTATATCAGGCCTTTACACACACACCATGAAACACAAATCTTCTCCAAATGTCTTAAATTACTCATTCACCTGAAACCAGAATATCAAATATTATTCTAATAAATACTGAAATATTCTCCATCTGAAGTTAGAATCCCTTTCTCTTCTTCATCTACAGTATTTCTACTGCAATTCATTTCTACATCACCACCTAAGTTTGTCCTCAAACAAAAATAAAGCAGTGAGAGAATCAGAAATCCAAAGAAAAAAAAAATGTCTTTAGTACATAAAACCTGCTGAGACTTGTGGGGTTTAAAGGATAAGGGCCAATTTTCTGAATTTTTGTCTTACCTTTCACACTTTTGGACGTGTAAAAATGATGCCTTCAGCTAGCAAGACAGTGTGGCAAGTATTCTAAAATCTGTATTATACAGTGGTAATTGGTAGCATCAAGGGCCAAAACTATGTATAGTTGAGATCAAAACTGCCCATAAAAAAAAAAAAGTTCCCAAAACTCTTCTTGAGTGATCATTAAATGCTTTACTCACAACGTGTGCCCACTTCAGATCCCCACAGGGATTTAATACTATTTTTCTCCCCCTCTTGCATCTCAGCAGGCTGCCATTTGATGGGAACATGCAATGTAAGGCCTCCATCTACTTGGAAAGGATAATTTGCCAAGTAATTTTTTGTCTTTAAAGAGGCTTTGTTAAAAAGAGGGAAGTTAAAGGCCTGATAGCCCAGTCCAACATGCTCAACATGAATCCTTCAGCCCCATCACCAGCTTGTGAGGGTAGGCCATTCATCAGCCATGAAGAAAGGAGGCCCTTCCCTTGGTTCAAATCCAAGGAGGAGTTTAAGTGTTTACTTCAAATACATGCACATAAGAAGCAGAAAATGAGGCAGCTTGCCCATAATATGCCTCTGTGGTTTTGCCCCTCTATTTGCATCCCTTCATCAGCTCTTACCCCACACTTCCTCCATTCTCTGTTCACCCAGCAATCATCCCCATCAGTGCCAGCCTGTGAAGAGGCAGGGGAAACGCTCACATCAGATCTCACCTGGATCTTCTCTGCTCACCCAACTACCACCAGGGCACCCAGTTGTGGGAGCAGTGGTAAACTGCCCCATCACCCCAGGTGCTCTTTGGCAAGGGCCCCTTTCACTGTGAGACCATAAAGCCAAGGCCTGGCATTAGCTCTGAAACCTGAGGGGAGCATCAGTGTCCCCAAAACACATAGCCATGGGCCAGGCATGCACAGTGCATGGCCTCAGCAGTACAGCTTGAACCACCACCGCTTGTTTTGGAGGGTTCCTTTTGTTCCTTTCCTTTGGGAAGCACCAATGCTACTTTCTGTGTTATGGGATTTGATAAAGAATAGCACAGCCTGGACCAAGCTGTACACAGCTAAGTGACTCAAATACATGAGCAGACACATGGCTTAGCCTTCCACACCCTGCCCAATGATGTAGTGCATGAGAACAGGGTATTCAAACTGCTTCAGATGGCCTTAATTACTTGGCACAGCAGACTCCATGGATATGGCTAAAGTGAGCTGCCTCCTCTCCAAGGAGCTCATCAGTAAGAATGCCAGACCTAGAGCTCATGCTGTCTGCTTTCCCAGCAGTTAATGCCATTACTGTGGCAAAATGGAATAAAATGCGCGCTCTGTACAGATGTGGGAGAATGAAGGAAATGCTTCCTAGTGATTTCCATGAAAAGTCATTGCCCAGCAGGTCTTAATGTGAAGTTATTTGCAACACAAAGGCCTTGCTCAGCAGGAAGTCAAGTCTGCTTGGAAGGGCTTAGTCTAGAGTAGCCAAAATTACCTGATTTCATAACCTTCCCGTGCTCATCTGCACCGTCCTGGCCACAAGACCTCTGTTTGCCCCTGGACCTCCAAGCAGTGCAGAACAGCCACTGCTGCTTTGGTCCAAAACTATAAACTAGTACCAAAGAACCCAGTACTTGCCTCACGCCCATGTCTTCATCTAGCTAATTAGCCCTGATCATTGCTAGAACCTCCAGAAGTCTTTTAAATTTCAATAAAGGCAAAGAGAAAGCTACACCTTGTAGCTCACAGAGGTTCCCATATACACCAGCAGGAGTTCTTGTATCAGTTACACCTGATCCTTATCAGGGGAGAGAGCTATTTCTGAAGCAGATTATACTGTCTGGAGCTGATAAAGTCTACCTCACTTAATTTTGCCTGGCACTGGCTGGATTTACTGGAACCAAGGAGGTATTGGCGGCTACAAGCACTGTAGGATCAGATCTCAAGATGTGTGGAAAGCCTGAAGAAGGTGCTATCCAAGCCAAGGAACCTAAGCCCTGCTTCTTATAAAGAGCTAAATCCTGCCCCATTCATGTCAGGTGATCACAAGACATCTCAATACCTGCCTATCCTTTCATGGAAAATCATCTTCCTCCCCATGGAGGAGGGTTTTTAACCAGCTGCCGCATTTCTCATCCACTGTAAGTGCAAAAGGCACTATGTCAAGCTGCTGTGATGTCCTTGCTGGGAGGACATCCTTGATGCACCCTGCTGACATATAATCAAATATGTGACTGAGACTGATTCTCATCATTCCCTCCAGAGCAACGCACACAGGGTCAGTTATAGCACCTCTGGAACAAGAGTTTCCTTGGGAAAGGACATTTCCATTTGAGGCATGAAAGTCCCTCAGGTCTCTGCTACCAGGGTTTTCCAGTGTACCATCCCTTGCCCAGCCCCTCCTGCTGCCAGGCACGGGAATTGGCTCCTGCCAAACTGCTAAGCAAGAAGCCCACAGTCACTGTCACTGCCCTGGTGTGGGGATCAGAGAGGACAGGGCTGCTGGATGTTGCTCTGAAAGGCCAAGGAAAGGCCACCCACTGGTGACACTAACTTGTCTCAGAGAGAAAATAAAAATACGTAATTTATAATTTCTACATATTATTAGCAGAAGCAGCTAAAGGTGCAGTCACTGGCACTTCCCTGTATCCTGAGTGTTCATCAAGCTTTTCCTGATGTTAGCAAGTCTATTAATAAAGTGTTGCAAGCAATCAGAACTACTCCACCAGCCTGGGAGGGGGAGTGTTGGTGACATCGTGTTCCAGCTGAAAGTCATGTAAAATCCTCTATACCTTTTTCTGAAAGACATCATCGTCATCATCATCAAATATAAATGTGCAGTCACAGCACCTTGTAATTAATGGGAAGTTACAGGCCTTCTTAGAACTGCAGATCCTCTCCCACTGGTGGTGAGGGAACAGGATTCTTGCCCAGCTTGGGCACTATCTGTAAAATTCAGCAGCACGTCCAAATGCAAAGAAAAAAGATGTAGCCATACACTGACCTTCCCATGCCTGCTCTGCCCCCTTGGTCTGATGTGTGGCTGAGCATGGGCTGAAGCCTCCATGGCCATCATCTCCCTGGGTGATGGAGAGGGCTTTGCCCTGGATCTCAGAGCAGGGTGATGCCTTTGCTGACTGCAGACACATCTGAAACTCCTCATCAGCACTCTGGGGAGATGCTGTCTGAGCTCACTGCAGAGTGTTAACACTGGAAAGATCATGTAGGCCTCGTTAGGAAATAGTTTAGTTCTTGAGTCTCTGTCTTATTTTTTTAAAGCACCCAGGAGACAACAGAACAACCACATTTCCTCTTACGCTCAGTTTTCTGATGGGGGGCCTGGAGTGCTCACAGCCAGATGTTGCCCTGATTTCATATAATCCATGTGACACAGGCATCAATGCCAGCAGCTCCATTTGCCTGTGGTGTCAGTGCACACAGCAGAAAGTTCCAGAGGTGGCTAGCAGGGACATATGGGCAGGATCATATATTTTAGGTACAGTGTTTTGGTTCTAAACGTGTCTTGCTTAAACCACCAAACATCAAGCTGCTTCTGCTCAGCATCACACCACCCCCATGCTTGTTCTTTGTCACCATTCTTGCACATGCATCATGCTATTGATGATATTTAGGTATATTATTTTAAGTGAAAAATTAGGACTGGGAAAAACAAACAGTTACTTCTTTTATCCAAATTCAGCCTGGATTTCTGTAAGATTTTCTAGAAAACTGGATTATTATTGTGAAGAAAGATGTGCGTTAAAACTTTGCCAGTGCATATATTTACAGTCTCTCCTACACTCAGCATGAAGAAATAATTCACCACAAATAATGACATTCTGTTCCCATTCCAGTGTTGCCCACTTTCTCAGAGCTCCATGGAGGTGCAAAACAAATCAGAAAGAGACACATTCAGACCAGAGAAGGGCAGGGAGCACTTGCTGCAAGGTCTGGGAGAGTACCCACAGCTTACCGTGCTCCTGACCTGTTTGACTGTCCCTTCTTTTACTATCTAAACAAAGCCAAAAGGAAAACCCACCTGAAAAACACTCAGTCCAGCAGCACTACAAGCTGCTGTCTGGTTTTAGACCCATCAAAGGTTTGAGGGAACCCCTCCAGCACCAAACCAGAACAGACCAGCTGAAGAAATATGAGAAGTCTTCAAAGACTCATTTGGGAGACTAAAGGACCTCCTGGTGTGATGTCAGTGGATTGAAGATGCTAAGCAAGGAGCTGGTCCTGGGACCTCACTGAGTATGTTCCCTTGGTCAGAGAAAACTCTGGGCCTGTTCTCCTCTGCTGGAAAGGGGACATTAAAAATGAGAAGGAAGCAGAGGGGAATTCCAGGGAACTGAGTCAGGAAGCAGAGAAAAAACTTTGTTTGTTACATGTCTGGCATGCACCTGACTGACATTTCACTCTTAAAAATGCTCCCAGCAGATAAGTTCAGATAAAGGGATAGAAGTCTTATGATTCAAACACGTGTTGAATAAGAAACCACATAAATGAAAATATCAAGGATACACTGACTGATGTAGCAATGAGATCTATTCTGTAAACATATTTTCAAAGGAAAATCATGTGCCTTGTATAAAAAAAAAAGTTACTTTCTTTTGGCAAAGCTGTATGAAAGTTCAGTAAGCCACATCCACTTACTTACAGTGGGATCTGGAGCTTGCTTTAGGCTGCTTTATATCCCAAGGTTTTATTGCTTTTAGCAGCACTGCCACATTCTGTCCCCCAGAATTGTGGGACTCTTGGACCATGCGCCACCAGGGAAGCTCTGAACTTGAGCTCCTGTTCCTGCTGGCTCCCAGCTACAGTCAGAAAGCGAGGCAGGAAAGTCCTTCCAAACAGTTGCTCACTCACCAAAATTAGGTCACTAAGGGGGAAGAAATGTCCCTGCAGACTGCAACAGTGAGAAACTTCCTACGTGAATTATGTGGGACTGGCAGCCTCTACGAATGCCACTCAAAGCACCCTCCCACCTCTCCTCTGGAGAGGGCATAGGCAATGGGATTTTTCCATTCTCTTAACAAGGTTTTTCCTTCCACCCATTCCCAGCTTCTCTGGAACACTTTAAAGTGGGATTTATTGAAATACCTGTGGACTGAGTGCTAGAGAAGTCCAAAATCCATGGCATGGGAGCATGTCTGCAGCTGAGAGTTGCCACACTTGGCTGCCCAACATCTCTGCCCTGGATCCCACTGGGGTGCGTGGACCATTCTGCTCAATGGGGCCAGGATGTCAAGCAGCTCCTCTGCAATGGCTTTTGCTACACAGAAAACACAGGAATTCACAAACATGATCACCAGAATCATCCCCAAAGTGGCAAAACTAAGCATGGCAATGTGCTTGATGATTTTTCCAGTCCTCATGTAAATCTCTTTTGCTCAGTACTACTTTGGTTTTCATTTCTCCCATCTAATACATGGACATCAAGTCTGTGACATCAAATTGTACTACCAAGTGTTACCACACTCAGAGCTGCAAGTATGGGCACTTCCAAGCTGGAATTCAGATACCATGAGGTCTATAAACACTATATATTGCACACATTGCTTCCACTCCTAACTTTCTAAGTCAGCCAACAGAGCCCAGAAAATGACAGGAAGGAAATGGGTTTAGAATAGAAGAAATCTTTCCAAATAAAATCACTGAGATGTCTTTGTCTTCAGCTCTGCAGAAATGTCAACACAACCTTGAGGACATTTATCCGGAATTTTGCACTAGGGTGCATTTATCCCTAGCATTGCCCACAGACTTGCAAACCAGAGGACTCTGAACAACCCTGTACATCCCATCACACACATACAGCTGTTTGCTCATGTTGGGCATTAGTGCCTGCCATGAGTAATCCTACTGCAACCAGTGTAACTGCTTCCTCAGAGGGGTACTGCTCAACACGAGCAAGAACATTACAGGCTGAGAGAGGGTGAAGGTGTGATGGGTGACGTTGACACCAAACATCAGCATCTCTCCAAAACGCCCCTCCAATGCTCTCGTAACCTGTTTGACATCACTGGATCAGCAGCTCACACTCTGGGTGTGGGGCCCCACAGGATGCCCCAGTCATTCTCAGGACACAGTTTTATTCTTTTTCAAGAACTCCATTGCCCCACTGCCAGACACCACCCTCCTTCAGGGGTCTTCACAGGGTCTTAAAGCCACTGGAAGACTTTCTGAAGCAAGGTACCATTACTCCCCAGTCTGCATCCACAGCCATTTCAAGCCTCTTTTCCCTACAGGTGTACTCCCAAACATTCAGCCCAAAACAGAGGCACCAGAGCACATCAGCTGACTAAAAATCAAAAGTGCTGTATCTCAACCATCTGTTAAAAAATGTGGGACCATTGACTCATTAGATTCATCTAACTCTACCAGCACAATAAAAACCACATGCCTTCTGGAGAACAATATCAACACGTGTGGGAGGATATCATCTCTGCAAGATGGGGTGGGATGTTGTAGTTAAGAACAACTCCCCGGGATTTGCACTGAACTCTGTCAGGTCAGCGCTGCAGCAGATTGGCACTTACCGTGGCTTTATTGGGCCTGGACCATTCCCTTCCCTGGCAATGGACAATTTGTTTGGGTCCCTTCCTTTGACTGGGGATTGGGTGGTACAAAGCCAAGTGGGAGTTTGTCTGCTTTTATCACTCTGTTTCAGAGCAATTCTTGAGCAATTCACTTTTGAGCTGAAATTATGCAAAAATCACCGAAAAGAAGATGTAAGCAGCAACCTCTCCCACCCCCCGTTGGGCTGTCCCAGTCTCATCTGGCAAGTCCCTATTATCTGGGATTGCAGAAATTCTGGGGGATTATTCACAGGCTGACCACAGCCTCTTGCAACAACTTTTCCGGACAAGGAGGAGTGAAAGCCGGTGAAGATTAGTTTAACAGAGCGTGCCTCAGTTCATGGGAGCTGCTGAAGAAAACAGAAATAACGAGAGAAATCAGACCTCGGCCGAGTTCAACATCTGAAAGTTAAAGTCTCCTGCTCATGAGCTCACCGTGCTCTGCTGAGCAAGTGGAAGGGAAACATTTTCTCTCCACAGCGTGACTTCAAGAAAGGAAGTTGTGTGGGCAGAAGCACCGGGGTGACTCTAAATACAGTGATGTCTCCTTCCCCAGCACTCAGGCCTGGGAGCACTTGATTTCTTCCAGTTGGGGCAATTTCAATGACAAGATGTATGGAGGAAAATATTCAATGCATCCTGCTTTAGAGACATTTATTTCTGCAGCCAATTATGACTCCAGCCATAAAGTTTTTACTGCTACCTCTCATGCAGATTATTTATTGTAGCTTCCTTTTTTGAGTGGGCTGTTTATTTTTAAGCAAGTGCTGTTACATTTTTCACTAGATTACTAATAGCCACGTGCTCTGGCTGCTGAAGCTGAATAAGCTGATGTAACTGTAGGTCAGGATCTCAGCTCCTTCCTTACCCTGTCCCCAAAGTAAACAGAGAGGATGAACTTGAGGTTTTTTCTAAGATTCCTGTCTACTTTCCACTTGGAGGATAAGGCAGAGTCTCACTTCCAGCACAGCCACGAGGCCAGACCTCTGGGGCATAACAGGTGGACCGAGACTGAAGTGAAACCTCTACCTCCCATCAACAGGGCTTTGTAAAGTGCAGGGTTAAGGCAGAACTCCGCATTTAAAATTAGTTCTGCAATAGCTCCTTATTTATGATGCAGCTCTTTCAGTTAACAGCAGTTTAGGAAATTCTCATCCCAGTTTGGGAGACTGCTTTCCAAAGTCCCAGTGCCTCAGATGGCAGCATGGTACTGCAGTGTGCATCCAAACACTCACCTGGTATTAGGGTGCTTTGGGGGTTCCTTGGTCCAGCAAACCCTTGCCTGTGTTGCATGAGACACCTCAAATTCCTTTCTTCCCAATGTCCCCCACCACCAGACATTTTAACCTGCTGGGAGTTTGTGACAGCATTTTTGGGGGTTCAGGTTTTTTTCAAGGGGTTTTTTTGTGTGCATCTCTAGAAATGAGGAAATAAAAATTGCTCTGGGTTTCCTGAACATGCCTTCCTCTCATGAGAGGAGCTTACTGGAAACACGTTCCTGGATAGGCCACACAGCCCTGGGCTGCCCTTGCTGGGTGCAGAGCAAGCCTTGTTGGAAAACAGTTGCAACAATCAGGCTGCTTGGGGTGTCTCCTTACACTCGTCTGTGGTTTGCTCTTGGGCATTGAGCAAGATGGAGCAGGGCCAAGGGCCACTGAGCATCACCAGTTTGGGAGTCAGACCATCCCTCTGTGCCCAAAATGCTTCGTCTGCTCATCAGTCTGCCAAGGACCTGGTATTAAACACCCCCCACTCTTCCCAGAGAAGAGATTTTTACCAGCAATTTTTAGGTTATTCATATTTACAGATCTCAGAGGAAAATACCCCTGTCCTGCCCAGGACACCATTTCCACAGTACTTTCAGCTGCTGAGATCAGCCCAAGATTTTGGTACCCATGATTGGTATATCTGTCTAGAACTTCTTATATGGTTACTGGGGGGAAAAAAAAAAATCAATGTTTTCTACTGTTCAAAGTGAAGATTACTGGGATGAGCATGCTCCAAATTCCTCTGAAGCTGAAGTTTTGGATCAAGCCCTCAGCATATTGCCTAATTTTCCATTCTTTTGCAGGAAAACAGTTTACCAGTTACAGGGTAGAAAAGGGCAGCAGAGAGGTTTCCAAACAGCTCAGCACAGCAGCATCAGTCTCTCCTCTCATTTAATGACCTCACTGTGTGCCCCACAGTTCTTGGGCACAGAGGTCACAGCTGAGCTTCCTCCTTTTATAAGATCAAATCAGAGGTTTTGACCAACTTCTATAATTAGGAAAGACGTATTTCCCTTCACCCCTTTCCGCTTGAAACGCCACAAAAGCTCTGTGGAAACTTGACATTTCTTATTTTAGCAAGGGAGATTAATATTCAAGTTCGTGCTTCTCTCAGAGCACCGTCTGAGTCCAGTTGCTGTTTAGTAAGGAGCACACGAGCTGCTCCACTAAGCAACTTGGCTTACTGTTTGTGTGATTTATAGCTCAGCCTGCAGTCAGCGTCTAAGCCCTGAAATCCATATTTAATTCCCAGTCCTGCCGTTCTGGGCTGCCTGCAGCAGATGGTGCTGCTGACTCGCCAGGAGCCGACACACTTCCAGCCTGGCTGGAGATCCAGGCACACACCGGGACTGAGTTATGATGGGGAAAGGGCCCAGAGCACAATGTCTCCCACCAGTCCTGGTGTTTGCCACCCCTCCAAGGTCTGTCCAGCACTAGCTGCACCCCAGCCAGTCTCCAGCTAGAAAGCAGGCTGGGCACAGGTAGATTTTAGGATGAGTCAAAGAAAATGCATACAGCCATTTAGTTGCTAATTTGTGGATCCTTTGTGGGAGTGAAAAATTTACTGGTTTATATAGATGTAAATACATTTAGGATGCCATCCTAAAAAAAAAAAAAAAAAAAAAAAAAAAAGTACTTTTGTCCTGATGTTTTCCAATTTCTAATGAGAGTTGCTACACTGTGTTCATTTCTAATTTAATTAGGGCACCCCTTCTTCCCCAGTGAGAATAGGGATTAGGTCTTACAAAATACTAAAAGAGACACTCGCTGTATGGCACCACCTGAGCTGAATCCCTGCCCCTTGGGACAGGATGGGAATCCATAATGCCCTGGTTTCAGCTGGGATAGAGTTAATTTCCTTCCAAGTAGCTGGTACAGTGCTGAGTTTTGGATTTAGGATGAAAATAACACTGGTAACACACTGGTGGTTTAGTTGTTGCTGAGCAGGGCTGACAGGGAGTCAGGGTTTTTTCAGCTTCCCATGCTCTGCCAGCGAGCAGGTACACAAGAAACAGGGACAGCTGCCCCCAACTGGACAAAGGGATATTCCAAACCAGAGAACATCACACTCAGTATATAGACTGGGGAGAGTTAGTCAGGAGCCACTGATCAGCAGCGGTGAGCAACTGTACTGTGCACCACTTATATCTCTTGAGTTTTATTCCCTCTTTTTCATTATTATTATTTTTGCTAGAAATATTAATATTATTGGTCTACTCCATCACCTTCAGGTCAGACCATGTCCTGGGACAACTGCAGGCTCCATACGTTGGACCATGGCTTGTTTTTCCAAGCTGGGATGGAAACAGTCAAAATGACCCTATGATTCTTCACCAAGTCAATATCTGAGAGCATAAATTCCTCACCACATATCAGTTCTAAATAATAAATGAGGTAGAAGTGTATGGCTGGTTTAGAAAGACCAAAGACACAAAGCATTACATCATCTACTTCCAATTACCATCTGTTGCTGAATTGATACAGAGCCTTACCTTACAATCAGTCAGCAAATCCTGCTTTTCTGTAGCACAGCTCCAAACCCAGGATGGTTGGGTCCATGTCCTCAGAGGGACCTGCAGCAAAAATTTGATATATGCTCCTTTAAATTAGCCAGCTTCAGTACTCCAGCAGCTGAGTCCCACCCCAGGCTGGTCCCCTCCACCAAACTATCAGACACAAGGTTAATTTGGGCAGGTCTCTGACTGCAATTACACACATATTCACCATCACATACGGCATCAGCTGGTGATGGAACAGAGTTTTGCAGAGGTATTGCTGCCACCCCACTGCATCTTCCCATCCTGGAAGGAAAGGACCTGGCTTACAGGCAATAATCCCCCCACTGCCAGGGCAGCACCTTGGGTCCATTGAATTATTTTGCCCTCAGCTTTTTCCAGCAGGCTGCTGGGAAGCCCTGCAGATTTGGCCAAAGCTCTCTCATCTGGACCAAGTAGAGGGTTCCTGCCATCCCCTGCCAATCCTACCCTGTCTATTTGGGGCAGCAGGACCCAGGTAGAGAGACAGGATTTCAGAAATAAGGTTCCTGAGTCATCTAGATTTCCAAGGAACAGACATGGCATGTAATATGCAGTTTGAAGGTCCCAGAGAGTGAGTGCACACTACAGAGCAGTGATTGAATATGCCTGCTGCAGGTTACTGTTTTCCAAGCAGATGATTTCTGCATCGCTTTCTGGGTGGCTTTAAAGCTGTCAAGTGCAGTGTCAATGATGTTTAGTCTTATAAGCTCCTTTCCTTAGCATGAACTCCAAAACAGACCAGCCTACATTTGCAGAACAATGGCAGAATCCACAGAGCATGAAAATTCTCATTTGAGGTGAAGATTTGCTGAATTTTTTTCCAGCCCAGCAAAGCCATCTGTGTTCTGATCCATGCACTGAACAAGGGTCTCACTGAAGTGCAGTGAGGCGTTTTGCCTGTGCAAAGCACCTTTCAGCACAGGAGATTCAGTCAGCATTGACTGATGAACAGGTAGTTGCTCTGCCATAACAGGATTTAGAAAGAATATTTTCCATGCCTGGTATTATTTTGATCTGTGATACTAAATCACATTCACCTCTCACCCTCACTGATCAGATTACAAACTCCAGCATGATAACAGGGAGCTCAGAGTAGAAGAGCTGGCACTGCTGCTCATGCCTGTAACATTCCTTTTGCAGATAAGGAACTCCTCTGGATTTACAGCCATGCCTTTCTCCTTCCCTAAACAAGCAACAGAAAGGATTTGCTACTTCAAATGCACCCATAGAATGGTTTTGGGTTGGAAGGGATCTTACAAATCACCTAGTTCCAACCCCCTGCCACGGGCAGGGACACCTTCCACTAGCCCAGGCTGCTCCAAGCCCCGTCCAGCCTGGCCTTGGACACTCCCAGGGATGGGACAGCCAAAGCTTCTCTGAGCAACCTGTGCCAGGGTCTCCCCACCCTCACAGGGAAAGATTTCTTCCTAATATTTAATCTAAACCTGCCCTCTGCCAGTTTAAAGCCATTCCCCCTTGTCCCATCACTCCCTCTCCAGCTCTCTGGGAGGCCTGTGCTCTCCTGCATAATTCCTTGTGGTTTAGCAGGTTAAGGGCAAGTGATTATCCCCATCTTCCACTGCTGCCATTGTTCATTCCATATCAGCACAGCCCTCACCTGCAAACAGGCAGGTGATAACAAAGCTCATGTCTGAGCTCCAGTCTTTAACCAGGTTGTTGGATTTGGGGTCTGGGGAGGCAAAACCAGCTCCAGGGACAGGTGCCTCAGCTCTGCCAGGGACAGCTGAGCACAGCAGGGAAGCTGCTTTGGCTCTCCAGCAGAGATGCTGCCTGGATGTGTTTGCACATATCCATTCTGAAATTCAGGGGAGCCACACACAGGGAAAATAAATGTGATCTCGGTGTGAGTGTTATTTGAGAGTGGTGACTTCAATATTTAAAGTGTCCCTGGCTGCAGGTGCAGCACGCTGGAGTTATCAACATTTCCTACATTAGACAGAGAGCTGATGCTGACCCCTAAGGCTTAAATTAGTAACAAGATTACTCAGAGAAAAATAATGTACTGAAAACCTTTATGGGACAAGGAAGTATGCCAAAAGTAAACTTGGCCAGTACACTTAATAGATAGAAACCCATTTGTTTCTTTTTGAGAACTTAATTAAATTTCCCATGAATTCATTTGTAATAACAGCAATAAGCACCATATATGGAAATCTTCAATGAGCCCTTAGCAAGGTAATTTCCTGAATTTGGCTTATATCTTAATAATGTCCAAAGCCAGCTAGACTCCAAAATACAGCTGGTATGCATTAATCCATTCTGAGCATGAGGGTGTGTATGGACTGAGTGTGTAAAATAAATCACTTTGGTGCTTTGACACTGAGTTTTATTGCCTGTAGAATGATGCTTGGTCATATTCAGAACAGCAGTAAGGAGAGAGTGAATATGATTTATTCTATTTAACAGAGAAGCCTTTGGGAGGGCAGTGCACATACCTTACACACTCTGACATGCTCCTTTGATGCTCCTTGGACCATGGTCAGTAAGTGCGAAGCTTTGAACCAAGCCACCTGGAACCAAACAGGGCAAGGTGTCAAGTCTGCTGTGCCTTCCTGGAGAAACACAAGTGAGAAGGGATTTAGAGAGAGAAGAGCTATTTCTTATCAAGGATCGCTCACACCCAATATTTGCAACCCTACCTGCCTCTCAGGCCTTTTTCTGGGTTTCACATGCACGGATATGGTAAAAAAAATAAATTAAATGGGAAAAAAGTGGTCATTGCTGACTAAGGCTGATGACTGAAAGCAAGTCTCCTTCTTCCATCTGGAGAGGATGAGCACCATAAGTGGATGGAAGGAGCTTTCTCCAGCAGGTCCGTGTGTGCACTCAGAGTCCAAGTGCTAACACAGCAGCTGCAATTAAAACATAGCTAAGACTTCTGAAACATCAACCTCCCTGCAGCTGATCTTGGATGGTATGAACTAAGTATTCCAGCCCTGACAGGGGTAAGGCAAGTCACAGTACAAACAGACATCAGGAATTATCTTGGGATGTGAAGCTGAAATCCAGGGGGTGACAACAGCCATGGCATACCATGGGGTCACTCTTTGGAAGTGCCACAGGAATGTTGGGGAAGAGCTAGAGAAGAAAAACCCAGAGCAGGCATCTTCTGGGGAGGGTGTTGGTGTTCCCCCTCACATCCCAAGCAGGACAGCACGCTGTAAATAACACAGAAGCAGAGCTACTCAGAGTGTGCAGCAGCCCAAGGATAAACTAAAGCCCACTTAAATCACTGGACTCATCCTTACAGATATCAGTGAGATCCAGACCTGAGTGGAAAGGGTGTTAAGAAATCCCCCAGGGGATTAACCCTGTGCACAGCAACACCAGCTCCTAAAGAGCTCCCATACCTGAGAAGGAAGCGATGTTATATTTTTCTTCATGAATATATGATAAGAAACCTTCCTAAGCTCCCACAGTGACTCGGCTCAAAAGCTGAAGACCAGGCAGCACTGCCACTTCATCCATAATCTCCTTTTTACAGTTAAGCCAGCTGCCTCAGGGGTTAGCTTACAGGTCAATGCCTTCTTAGAAGTAGGGATCCCAGCTGGATATTCCCTCTTCTTCCTGACTCATCTGCTCTTCCTGAGAAGCAACACAGGATGCTGAGGTTTCCAAGGGTGTCTTTGTTACAGGAACCTGCTGCTCTGCAGAGCACTCCTCCCAGGCACTATCAGGCAGCCCAAGGAGAGCTCTGTCCTGCTCCTGCCTGCCTAAATACCCTGCCTGCAGCACTAGCCAAGGAGAAGGCACAGCTTCTTCTCATTAACTATATAATCACTCCATCAGATTTGATATGTCCCAGCTTTCCAGAAATGCCATGGCCTTGATTATCCCACCTGCCCCAGCAATGTTTTTCTGCTCTGATAAGCACAGGGAGAACCCCTCAGATTGAGGTGTGTGATCTGCTACACCCCAACATCCTCCTCACTCCACTGGGAGTTTTTATCCCTTACTATGATATTTATCACTTTAGGAGTTTTATTGCTGCCCCACTCTTTTGGGGACATTTGCTCCAGAGTACTTAAAGTTTCACTTACTTAAAGGCAACGTGCCCACAGTGGTAACCCCTGCTTTTGCCATGACTTCTGTACTGAGGTCAGAGCATTCAACAGTCTCACCAGCGACAGCTTCAAAGCAGAGTGGGACACCTGGGATGCAACATGTTAAGGACTGGCATACTTAGTATAAAGAAATCCCTAATAAAACAAGACACTTGAGCCTGCACCTGTGCTAAGGGAAAGCCCCATTAATACTTGCTCCATCCTCCTTATCTTCCACAGCTCCCTACCTGTCCCTGTCTCACTGCGCTGGTGGAAGCATTCACTGCTCAGATGTCTGGTGTGTCCTCTGTATTCCTCTTGTATGTCCTTCTTCTATTCCTCTTGCTTCTTTCGTTTGTCTTCCACAGGCAAGCCCTTCTCAAAACACAAACCTCACCTCAAGGCCTCCTTGCCGAAGCATTACCATGTATTTAGTCTGTCTTAGATCATCTAGGGGAAACTGGGGGAGATTTTCCATCCTGGGCAGCTCTGCTCTGGACTGGTTTCTTTCACCCATCCTTTCCTCCAGATTGCCCTCTCTGTCCACTCCCAAGGAGTGGTACCTGCAGTGGCCTGGGAGAGCTGCCCTCGCTCCAGGGACAACATTCTGTTACACTGAGAGCATCCAGACTCTGAAGAGGAATAATTCACGGATTACTGCTTTGCTTTTATAAGCAAGAAACAACCGGTGAGTGTGTGATATTTAACGATCAAGAAAATTCTCTGACCAAAACTGCCGTAGGATATTGTGAAAGCCCAACTGTCTCCTGCCCGTTTGTTCTCGGAAAGCAGCGCACGGAACTGAACAGCCACAAAATGAACAGGAGCTTTAGCAAAGACTTTGTGCAAAGGGGGACCCTTTGCATTTGACATGCTCTGTCACATTGAATTTTAATTACAGCTCCCCTCTGGAGCTGGCACAGGAGGGGAATGCTAATGACGGGTGGGAGAGGGAAGGGAGCAGCGATGGCAATCGCCGGCCCAGCACTTGCACAAAGGGCAAGGTCCCCAGCCTGGTGGCAAGGAGAGGTAGCCTAGATGCAGTCAAATACAAATCCTGATGGTTTAGTTCCCCCTTTAGCTCCTACTATTTCACTCCAAGTGTGGGCTCCTGGTTGGACTAAAACACATATAAGTGAATTTAATGTATCAAACCATTACAAGATACAGCCTGTTGGTGACAAGAGGCCCACTGAAGGAAATCAGGGTTTAGTTGAATAAATATGACCATAGATCACTTCTCTAGTGACCAGTAAGCCAAGATTTTGAATTATTATGATGTAGGGATGCTACTTGCTCAGGGTTATTTCTATCAGGATCCTGTTGGTTGAGTTTTATAAAAATGTCTTTGGGAAGTATCACTTGAAAAATGTATCACCGTGGTGGGTGCACAGCTCCACCAATTCTGACAGTGGCCACGTAAAGGCTCCTTGCATGGAACGAGCATTATGCACACACTTAGTGCTCCAGAACAATCACAGGCAGCATCAGCAATATTCCATGCTGTTTTCTCCCCAGAAAGAGAGAGAAAGTCTTAATCAGATGTTGATCACTGAATATGTGACATGATCAATGAATATGTGCTGCAAATATATGGGATGCTGATTATATATCTCAACAAAAGGTAATCAGAACATTAGGGATCCATGTAAAGATTTGTGTAAGGACAGAGTGGGGTACAAAATCCACTTGCAAAATCTATGTAGATATTTAAAGGCTACTCAGGATGTCTCCTCAAGGTCTAGCTGCAGTCAGTCAGAGACACTCACACTATTCATCTGGGCATCCTGTGCATTGTGCAGGTATTTCAGACCTCTTCTTGCTTCCTCCTCTCAAGAAACAAAATTTATATTTCTCAAAATGATCAAAAGCACCTTATTTTTTTCCCTATTTTATTCTACAATTCAAAGAGCAGGCAGCTATCACAGAAATGCAAAGTCTGCTTATCAGGGTGAATGGCTGATCTACAGAGATTGTGTGACAATCATAAAATCCTTGGGGATCAGAACAAAGGCTTCCACAAGGCTTTTGTTGTAAGAGCGCGATCTATTCCTGCAGGGGAATTCTGTGTTATATTGCTGTCTGCTTGCACAATAGAGAGATGTTTTCCCTGCATTATTGGGGTTAGTAATGCAATGTTTGCTATTTCATCACTGGGTACTCCTGCCAGAAGAATTTGTATTACCTCACGTGCTATTGATAAAATGGAGTTGCTTGGGAAAAACTGTTTCACCCAGTGAAATAAATCAGGCAGGGGTTTCATAAAATTAAAATAACATTTAAAGCTATAAATTACCTATAAACTGCAACATGTGTTGCTGTGCTCCATTATTGGCTTCTTTATCATATTTTCTATAGCATTTATAGTTTATTCTCACCTTCTTTTTCTGTCTTTCTGTTCTCCTATTCTACAAGTAATAATTTATTCATTTTAAATTTCCCAATGGATAAACGTGGCTGGTTTATGCCACTTAACTGTAGTACAAGGCAAGATCTGTACCTTCTATATTGCAACAACATTTCTTTTAATCACAGTCAGAGCTTCCTTCACTGTGGCATTGAAGGTACAAACTCATTTTCTTCAGCAACATTTTTTTCTGCCTGTGGCCAGAACAGGACACTTTCAATAAAGCAGCAGCTCAAGAGAGAATGATCAGCCTTATTCCTGAAGGATCCAGAAATTCAGAGTGGACAACTAAATTACATATGCACCCTAAAATGTTATAATTTCTACATTTCTTTTGTAGGGTATAAAACATACACAGTCATTTTATGTATTGCAAAATTAGGGGTTTAAGCTTTGCCTGAGAAAGTCTAATGGAATCTGAAGGGTTGATGAAGTCCTTAAATAGAGCAGACAGGTTTCACAGAGCAAGAAGAAGCTAAACTTGAAAAAAAAAATAAATAAATAAAGTCATCAATCATTTATTTCTCCCTCACGTAAATTTTTGAGGGTGGTTTTCAGTACTCTGATATGAAAGCAGAAGAGCTCCTGGCACAGTTCAAAGTGTGACTGCATTGATGTAAGGGCATAAGGGAAAGCTGGGAATGTCTCTGCACTACAAAAGTAATCTTCAAAGAGATTTTAAGTAAGGAATACTCATCCTTCTACATATTTCTATATATTTATATATATATATATATATATACACACCGTATTAATGTCTATTTACTTTCCCCCAGCTGCACACTCACAGTGTGGCCCCAGGCCAGCCCGTGGCTCCAGGCAGGCTGAGATCCTCTGGCTCACACCTATGGTTTTCATGTGAACCCTGCTACTCCCAGGTTACACAGGCAGGGAGGATGTTGAGCCACTGCCCCTTAACACAGCAAAGTGAGAAATGTGTCATTCCACAGTTGGATTGGCTGCTATTTTCTCCTCCAGTATTTCAAACACATCTGACCGGGGTGTGCTCTGAGCATCCACCAGCTATCAGTGGAAGAGGGAAAATCAGCCTTTAAGTTAGCACAATTCCCATCAGGCAAACTCCTAATTCTTCCCTAATTAGGCCTGGCAGCTGAAGCTGAATGAAAACCATGTTGTGTTCCATCCAGCGTTCCAAGGGGTCTTTGCTAAATCAGAAGGGTATACTTTAATCTGTGTGAGGAGAGATTTTGAGCACAGAACTGTGTCTGCAAAGTCAAATCCTTTATGCATCCCTCAGGCACATGAAAAGATCCCCCCTGGCAGAGCAGGGGAGTGCTGAAATCTCCTATAGCAACTGGCCACTAGCAACGGGAACAAACAGTCTCTTGTCCCATTATTTCAACTTTCTGAATTATTCTGGGAGAGGCAGAGAGGGCGGGAGGCTGACTGTGCACAGGGTTCAGCTTTTGCACCCTGAAGGATTCAAGCCAGAGACAGAGATGATGGAATTGGTACCTTTGTGCCTCAGTTTCCCTTCCCCCAAAAGAGGAATAGTTTTGTTTCCTTTCTCACTCCCATATGGGATGCAAAAGTCCAGGGAAGTTGATAAACCAGAGGCCCCACATGAGTCAAAATTATTGCTTGTACATATTTGTGCTGCATTTGCAAGAAAACCTCTTGGCTTAAGTAGGAATAAAAAGTTGGACACCTATTTCCTGGCATCCTGAGTGAGTGGACTTAATATTCCAGTTGTTTTTTATGTTTTGAAATAAAAAGGCAAGGTTATTTCACCAAGAGGGGCTCACAAAGCCAGGCAGCTTCCTAAGATGGGATTTTGGGGGCCACTGTGTCAGAGATAACAGTTTTTGCTGTGCAATCACTGGAGCAGCTCCTGGTGCTGGAACCCCTGTGAACACGAAGCAGATCCAACTGTTTCTACAGCTTGGAATGGCCCAATCCTTTCACCCCACACATTTCTGAGGATTATTAGTGTGAGGAATTTTCAATCAAAGTTCACTTTTTAAAGTTAAAACCTCCTACCACCCTCAAGCTTATTATTACCCTTCCCCATTTACTGCATTTCTCCTCCTATTTGGATTCTCTGCTGGGGTTTCTCCCCAGTGCTGCCCAGAGCAGAGAGAAGCCATATCCTCATGCTCCTGGGGGTACTCCCTCCCTCACTTCCCTCCCTCCCACCAAGGGGGAGGCTTGAAAATCCCCACAAAGTGCTCATGATGCTGCTTTTGTGCAATAAAAAGATTACAGTAGAAGCAGATAACCTTTTTTTCCTTGGTACCTGTGATGCACATTACATAGTGCCTCTGGCAACATCATGAGCTGCTGCTTGCAATGGGGGCTCAGTCTACACAAAATAATGGAATTCTACCACTCGGATGCCTGGAGGGGAATGGACCATCCACCTTACTATGAATTAGATCTACATGGCCCTTGAAACACCTGGCTTGGCTTACACTGAAATGCCACCAAAATATCCACATTTAATCGGGAAACTGTCAACAAAACTGTCAAAATGCTTTACCACAAGAAACAAGGGCAATTTACTTTAAAATTAACCACTCAATTGTTTTTTCATTTAAAAGCACTATGCTGACTCCATCGTGACAACCCCGCTCATTTTTCATCAGGGTTGTCTTCTTATGCAGGATCCCATCACATGTTACCATTTTCTCTCCCCACAGCAAAGCCCAGGGGAAAAAAAAATACTCTTCTATCTCAGCATTTTACATGTTGGACTTGTCCAAAAGCCAGAAAGGCAGAATAATGTCACTGTGATAAATAATGCATAGCCAGAGTGGTCATACATAATCTGTGGAGCTTTACAGCTCTTGTCTCAAATCTTTTCAGTTTTGTTGGTTTCCTCTGAAAAGGTTAAAAAGAATCTTGTGACCCCAAGATAGGTATTTATTTCCTAATGGTTCCTCCTCTGTTCTCAGTGGGTGCTGAGGGGTGTCACTGGTGAGGTTTGCTGTGAGTGTGGGTGCTTTTAGTCTGCTCTCAAGAGAAATTCAGAACACTGACAACCCCAATCCTGCTGAGAGCCCTGAGGTTCACAGCCAGGCCATTAACATTTGCTGATACCACCCTCTTCCTCAAGGCCATGTGATGGGTTTGATCTTGCATCCAACACACCCAGCCACGTTCATTCAGCTGGAGATTTGACCCCAGGATGGACTTTACACACCAGAAAATAAAATATCCTGCTAAAAGCATCCTTTGGAGGCTGAAGGGTGAGGGATGCAATATTTGCTTATCTGGATTTATGGCATCCTACTGTCAAAAAAAAAGCAGGCATGAGGAAGGAGCTCACAGGCTTTCCTTGGAGAAATTATATTTTGAAATGGAAAGTGAAAATGGTTTTGACTAAAAAGATGGAGCTGGTGTGAAAACCCAGCAGAAAGCCCGCTGAGTAACCCCAGCTGACAGGAGAGTGAAGCCATAGGGTGTTCCAACTACATGAGGAGTATCACAGTGTTTTGGAATCAAACATTTTGACTTTTGGCATAAATATTGGGGAGGAATGTCTGGGGTTTTTTTTCTGTGCCACCTGATGCATCCTGAGAGAATCTTTTGCAGTGAAGGAACCCAAGGCACCAGGCTAACATGTGTCTTTTTCCTACTGCTCTGTCCAAAGCAGAGCACCAAATATACCAACCCTCTTGCCTCAGGAGCCTTGTTGTTCTCATAAAACAGTTTAAGCACATTATAGCCACATCAGTGCCTTCTGAGACGGGCCACATCTTTCTCCATGTAATACATCAGAGCAGAAAATAATTATAATATAGTACATGCTGTCACAGCTGGAGGTCAACCTGTCTCACACACAAGGCTTATTGCTAAGCTTTCCTAAGTGCATAATCTGATATGCAAAACAAAGAGTAACATACTGGGAAAAAAAAAAAAAAAAAAAAAAAAAGAACAAAAGAGAAGTCACTTCTTTCTTCTGGCCTCTTCCTTGAGGGTGAAAAGAAAAATGAACCAAGTGCAGAAGAAAATTACTCCAAGCAAGTGACCTGATCTCAAAAGAATTCATGTGCTTGTGTTCTCCATCACCTTTAAAAGCACGGGAGGAAATCAGATCAAAAGAAGAATGGGATTATTGTAATTTGATGGTAACTTGACAGCAGGCCCCAGCCCATCTCTCTTTGAAGTCAATGGAGAGATGGCAATTTCATTAAGTCAGTGACAGTTTCATGAAGTTCTAGTGAAAGACTAATACATGTTGCTTGCTTGCTCGCCTCTGGTCTAGGCCACAGGAATAATCACAGATCTGTAAGTGATTGGCAGCTTGTGGAAGGAGGTGCTCCTGAGTCAGGTGCAGGGGCACTGCATAACTCAGAGTGACGCAGCATTCCCTCCATGAGCTGCTACTGTGGCTGTTTTTCACTATTAAATCACTTTACAGGCATATATAACCCAAACAAGCCATTATCACAGTGAGGTGTGCTGTGGGAAGCAGAGGGGCTTTCCCGCTGGCTGCCTCACAGGGTGCTCATGAACGCTTTGCAGTTCACCAGGAGAATTGGACAAGGCTTATTTTACCACACATCTAATGCATACAAGGTGAAATGCTCCCATTGACTGCAATTACATGTGTACTTCATCGTATTTTTATCTGGAGGGAAGATGTGGGGTAACAGGCTCTGGGGGATGCTGAACTGAGGCCATCTGAAAACCACTCGGTGCAGGCTGTGACTGGGTCTTCTTCATTACTGTATGAAATCTGCTTTTGGTGGATTCTCAAGACAGAAAAGCTAGAGAAGAAGCTCAAGACAGAAAAACTAATTTTTTTCAGTTTTGACTCCAATGTGCTGAAATCAGAAAACATTCCTGAAGAGTGCTGGGAGAAAAGGCAGCATTATATTGCAGAAGAAGAAATGCTTCTGGAGTTCAGGACCATTTACAACTTAGCATTGAAATTTAGATTTGTTTTTAATGTTACCTTTTTCAAAGGAGCCCATTGATTTACGATTTTCAATGAGCCAAGAGCTAAGAGCTGAATTTCAGGTAAGATTTTGCAGCCTTAAAACAGCAAGAACAGTAAAGCAGTGACCAGTATGGGCAATGGCAAACCCCTGTCCCTGTGCTGGTTACTTGCTCTGAGACATAATTGTAGTGCTCACCTGGACGACAGCGATGCCCTCAGAATTAATGTGTGGAGAGGATTTGGAGGATTATTTGAAGTTCAGTGTCATGTACAAACTGAGGCCAGGAAATGTAGATAAATCATAAAGAAAATAATGAGGTTCCTTTAGGAGTGTTTCTATCACTAGTTCTTTGATTTAATTATTTGCCTGATTCCAGAGCACAACCCAGAAACCACTTCTGATGCAAGCTGTTCCCTAAAGTAGCAGGGATTGTGCATGATTTTGATGTATTGATTAAACTGCCACTGAATGATTTGAGATGAAGATTGAATACTCTGAAAGTAATAAGATATGATTGAAGCTGAGCCCTTCCATGGATTAGAATGGACAGCTTTTTCTGCCACACTGACCTCGTTTATCAGAACACTAATAATGTTTATTACTTTAAGAGTTACAGCTCACTGGTTAGATTTAGACAAAACAAAAGCTGCATGAGCTGAGCAAACCCATTTACTCTGAGGCATTTAAAGCTGGGCAAGGCAAAGCGTATGAAAAATGCAGGAGAGAAAAATAAGAGCTACTGAGATAACTCTGAAACTGCAGGCACCAGTGGCAGGGGCAGCAGGTCCCAAACTGGGGCACGTGCCCTTCAGACCCACTTGCCATACCCCAACCTTTGCACCCATGGACAGGGAGCATCTTCCCAGCACCTGGCTGAGAGCCAGGAAAGCACAACTCCCCTCTAGACCCTGCTGGAAACCCGTGAACAAACCAGTCAGAATGGAGGAATACAGCAACCACTGCAATTTAAAATACAGATCCACTCTGCCTCTTGCTGGCCACACTCCCAGCTGCTCCCAGTGGACAGGGAAGTCCCAGTTCCCTCAAATCTTCTGTTTCCTATACAGGGCCAGAGAGAGATGGGTGGAGGTTTGTGTCCCTAAAGCATCTGACAGCTAAAATCCACAGAAAGAGCCATGAGCTGCACTCATTCAAGGCTCATTTTTTTATATGAAAGTATGGGAGTGGGTTGTCTGAAAATATGCTGGGTTTAAATTTTCTGTGCTCTTTCCCTTCCTCCCATGGAGTCCTCCTGACCACCTTCAGAAGATCCCAACAACCCCAATTCTGAGCACTCTTTCACCTAATTACACAGCTCCTCTCTCAATAATGTAATCTCGGTTAATAATTTATGAAATATGCTTGAGTCATCAGACCAAAGAGGTCATACAAAGATAGTGACTGTGAAATGGAAAATGTGTTGGTTGGTTACTTAATGAATTGCAGATGCATGCTCATAACTTGGAAAAACTGAAGCACATCACATTTTGGGGGACAATAAAGCCTTGAAGTGCATTATGGATTTATGACCGCAAGCAAAGTAGCCATAAATCCATATTTTCCATATGCTAAGGCACAAAAAATTATCATCATTACCTAAATATGCAAATATTCCAAATATTCAGTATGCTAGAGGAAAGCATCTATTTGTCTAGTCTTATAAACTATTTGCAAACTCCTGAAAATGAACTTTTCTGCGTTATATGATCATGGAGCATGCAAAGAGCAATTTGTACTTCAATAGTGATATTCTGGATTTATGATTTAAGGGTCTTATTTATCAGCCCCTCTGGCTCTGCCAGGGCTCAGCAGCTCGGATTGTGTGTTTTGCAGTTTGCATGTCTGGTCACACCCTGAGCTGTGCTGCCCCTGGCTGTGAGATAAAGGAATATATGAAGGTTCCTGGAGGAGGGCTGCATTTTTAGTCAATCCTGAGGGAATTTTAAAGGTACTGTTCCCTTCCATAGCTGAACTGCCTACACTGAGAAACCATCTCTTTTTCTCAGCGAGTGCAAGGCTGCAAGGCAAAGCTGTGGCTTTGAAGACAGTCTCTGAGGATTCTCTGGGCTTGAGGACAGTCTCTGAGGATTCTCTGGGTTTGAGGACAGTCCCTGAGGATTCTCTGTGCTGAACACGTGCCTTGTGCCCCCCTCTTGCTGTCCAGAATCGCTCCGCCAGCCGAGGACAGGGATGTGCTACCAGGAGATTCCCAGCTGGTTCAGCTCTGGGTAAAGGGCTCCAGAGATACACCCTTGTTAGTTGTGCCAGGGGTGATCAGGCAGCAAATTTGGCTTTATCACAGTCCTGTTCTGCTTATTGGAGAGTGAAGGGACAAGCATGGCCCCTGTGCTGGGATTTGAGGATGAGCAGTTTCATGGAGTGCTGAACCCACACTGCTGACCTCTTGTGCCTGCTGGGTGCCCTGCCAGTGACAGAGTGTCTCTCCAACTTGATGAATAAAGCTTTAAGGACAACAGCTTCACATTATGTAGCATCAAAACTAAACATTCTCTGTGTTCCAGGGCTGTAATTTGTTTAAATTTCTCACTGAAGCATGACACCATAAAAGTCATACACACTGAAGGCCCCATCTGCCGAGGCAGTCGGGTGTGCAGAAGAGAGATGGTCACCCATGTGCTCAGGTGGTCACTGATAACCCATGCCTGGCTTTTGGGGAGAAATCACAGGGTTTTCCCTGGGTTACTCTTTGCTGTGAGCAAAACCCACTCACTGTTTGCATCAGGGGAGGAATTTCTACCTCCTAAACCTAATACAAAAAAAAAAAAAATGAGGAGGGCAGCACAGGTTTGTGCCATCTGTAACGATTTTGGTGTCTACAAACCCAAGCTACAAAAATCACAGTTGCTGAAGATGCCCATCACAAGCACCCTGGTAGGAGCAACTCTGCCCTCCAAGACAGTTCGATCCTTCGGGATGAGCATTTGTCGGGCACCCACAGACCCCACTGCTCTGTGTGGGTTTGCTTCTTAGAGGCCCCCAGGCAACGCTGTCTGGCTTCATGGATGTTAATTATTTGTGTCTACTGTTAATTAGCTGTCTGCAGCCGGTCATGCTGGAGCCCTGACAGCCTGGGAGCCTCTCCTGCAGCACAGCCCATGGGCTTTGTTCCCCATCCCTCCCGTCTCCCCCTCCCCAGCTCCCAGCCAGAACATTTCTTTTTAGTCACGGTGCCAGAGGCCAGGCCCCGGAGGACCTTTGAAATTAAACACGTATGAAGTACAGTGGGGAGAAAAGGGGGGAGAAAGGGGCAATTTCAGCTCCTCAAGCATGCAAGTCGAGAGCTTTTGTGATGCCTCTCAATGTAATTTTTTCAGCTGGCCACAAATCATGTCCTTGGCCGTCCAAGGGAACCTCTCTCTATGATGGAAATTTCCACACTTGCCTCGGTTGCTTCCCTGCTCTTTATTGTTGCTTTGCTGCCTTCAAGACATCGTAAATAATTGAATTTTTACAGAAAGAAGGGGTTTTTTGTTGCAGAAAAACAAATTCATCCCTGATCTGCTAAGCTTAGGAGTAAATTCTTCTCTTGATATTTGCAAGTTACAGGGAAGCAAAAGTTCTTCATTCAAAGGCTCCGTAATTGAAGGCATATCACAAAATTTTCAGGAAAGGAGGTTCATCACAAGACACATTTCCTAGAGGCATTAAGTCTGAATCATATTTCTTTTGTTAGGATGTTAAACAAAAATAAGTGGTTTGGAAATTCAGCTAAACAGCTGTGAAATAGCCTGGGAAAAAAAATTCACAGGGAATAATTTATTCATCCCTTTCCACCTGCAAATTTCCTGAGAACAGGTTGAGTTCTTACCCAAATGTTACAGTGGCTGTTAAAACATCACGAAATGATTTTCACAAATGTTTCTTGCTTGGGAATTTCCTGGTGACCCAGTCACAGTAGATATTTAACATTTGAAATTCAAATTCCAAGCCCTTCTGCGTGGATACACAGATTGCAGGGCCAGGCCTGTGCTCTGCTGGCTGAACACACCTCGGATCTCTGCTGAGGTTTTCCTGATGACCCAGCCCCAGCCACCACTTGTTCAGTGTCCCAGAGGCAGCACAGGCTCCATCAGCTCTGAAGGCCATTATCACTCCCCACTTTGCTTCTCCAGCCTTCATCATCTCTTCCCTGGGGTTCTTCAGCAGCTTCTCCTCTCCCTCATTTGCTCTCAAGCTCCTCAGGCAGAGGTTCCCAGCCCCTTTGGCTCATGGAGTGGTAACACAAGCAATAAATAATAGCAACAAACCCATCAGAGGTTTTGTTGCTGTTATTTCTCCATCTTCTGTGTCCATCAGAAACTCATTTGCTGGGGCATTCAACCAGAAGCCAACACAAAGGACACGCAAACACATCTCACATGCAAGCTTAAATATTCACATGAATATTCATGGAGATGGGAGTTTTTCCATTTGTCGGGGAGAGGTGAGTGTGGCCATTTAAGCTTTCACTGCCTGGACCACCAGCAGATGCTCTGACACTCTGTGGGATGGATTAGCTGGTGCCAGTGGTTGGACACCACTGGCATTGCACCCAGCTGCCCCTGCAGCCCCTACACCTCTGCTGCCCACTGCACCCTCCAGCTTGGCAGAGTGGGGACGTGGCACTTCAGAGAGGAAAATCTGAAATAAGATATGCAAAAGAAGGGTTTCAAGGACATAAAATATGTGTTTTTCATGCAGGAGCCCAAGTTTCGCTGGTTAATAGCGTCCTTGCTGAAAACCCCCTGACATTGTGGTAGCTTGAGACTCATCCATAGGAATCCAGTGTGATGCTGCAGTTATGTGTGCTCCCACCCTTCTCCAAATTAGTTCTAGTTCTAAATTGTTCTTTTATGAATACAGCTTTTGTTTCTGTGAGGCCTACTATTTCTCCTTTTACAACAGCTTTTGCTTTGCCCTCTCCCAGGTTTCCTATCACTGCTTCCTAAAGCAAAGCAGCTCCACAATGTTTCTAGTGCAGGTGCTCCCCACAGCCTGTGCTGTGTCATTTAATGTGTCTGCATCCTCATGTGTGGTAGGCTGGACTATTTAGTTGTCATTTACAGACTGCATGAGGTTTATAAACATTGTGATCCAAATGCTTGGTGTTTGGGGTGCTGGGAATTGCAGGAGCAGTCCCTGCTCCATGGGTATTGGCATAGATGGGATTTTCAGGACTCTCTGGGATGAAAAACGACAGCACACCCCAGCACACCCCTTCCCCTTGAAGTGTAGGGGCAGAAGTTCCAGTCACCTCCTAAATCACCACTTTTGAGACAACCCAAATGTTTCTGTCTTACCCCAAAGTGTTGTGTTATCTGCTACAGCCTCGCAGGAGCTGGTTCACAAGCAGCCTGCAGCAGGGTGACACTGGGGGGCTGCAGGAGGCGAGCTGGCAATGAATCAGAGATATTCCCTGGCGACAAATGTGGGGATGTATAAACACCTTTGCTATCTGCAGAGCAAAGTGAGGAGCGAGAGCAGGGACTCACATCACTGCAGCTGTGTGCTAAATGAATTACAGGACAGGGTGAGGGAATAGCATTGGAATCTAAAGGCTTTAAGATAAGATGGAAAGTGGCAGCTGAGCCAGGAAGGCAGGCTGGAAGTGGAAGGGTGTTTACATGATGCTAACAAAGCTTGAGGGATGCTGAGAGCAGGAGGGCTCCTCAATGCCTTGAGAAACTGCTGTGTGGAGAGGAAAGACAGCAGCTCAGCTGTGGCCATATCGGGTATTCCTGCAGGAATGCTTTCCAAGGAGATCTGGGAGAAACAGGGAGATGTTCTTTTGCTACAAGGTAGCATAACTCCTCTGTTTTTAGCGGAGCTGTGCCATAGATCCAGCCTGATGCCACAGGGCTGCTGTCAGTGCTGGTGCAGGAGGTGGGAGATGCTGCAGCTCAGTGACAGCAAGTTCCCAGCACGGGCAGGGACATCAGCAGCTTTGGTCTGACTAGTTTGGATCAAATTGTGGAAAGTATTGAAGTACTAACCTGCTTCAGTCTGGAAAAAATCTTAGCACAGCTGGACAGCACAAGTGTCCTGGCAGTTACCTTGGAGGTATTGAGGGTGCCTGGCCTGCCTGGCATCAGCATAAAAGGCAATTAAAAAAGGTAATGGATTGGACTGTGTTGTGCTGATCTGTTCATATTGACATTGTGGACCATCAGCTGTCAGCAAAGGAAAGTCTTACTGAAAAACATATTTGAGGTGGTTTGATTTTGTGGACTGAACTCTCAAGAGCACTAAAAAAACAAAACAAAACAAAAAAAAACGACAAAAAAACAAACAAAACAAAAAACCAAACCAACAAAAAACAAACAAACAAACAAACAAACAAACAAACAAAACCTTCTGTCACAAAATTAGAAAATTGTGTCCCAGGAAACAAAATGCTCGAAGGCCATAATAACCACTCCAAACTTTCCAGTTTGGGCTTATTTATTTCAGGAGGGAGGGGAGAGGTAAGAGGGTAAAACTACCAAGGAAAGGGTGCTGCATGGGTTAATCTCACATGGCAGGGCAAGGGGATGGTGGAAGGGATGCCAAGGCTGGGAAGTAATGGAGAGTGGACATCCCCTGGGACCTCAGGGGTTAAGGCAGGAGCGGGTGCAGGGACCTGTGCTGACATCTGAACACAAAGTGAAAAATCACCTCTTGCTGAACCTGGGGAAGCTCGGCTGTGCAAGCCAATTTAAGCTCAATCAGTCTGTAAGAAATGGAGAGATAAATCAACACAATAAAACACGTTTCAGCAAACCTGGGGGCTGTTGTGGCACTTGATTGTTTGGCATATTGGGTTCTGCTGGCACTCCTGGAGCCAGGGGGGATGTGCAATACAAGGACCTGTGAAGAATGGCTCCCAGAAATGGAAAACACTGAATGACCAGATGAATATGTCCCACATTAAACCTTTCCATACTGCCAACTTTTCCCTGCGTGGAATTATTTACAGCACCGTTGTGCCATTTGGCCCCTATCAGAATGCCCCAGGAGCATCCAAAATAGAAAAACAAGGAGCACCCTCACCTTCCAGCAAATACAGCATTGGTAGGATAGGAAATTAAAGAACTCACTTGTCATCGTCCAAGTGTGACATGACCTCTGCATCATAGCAAGAAATCTACCCCATAAGGTTAAATCGCTACTTATCTGCTTAGTGTCAATCAGACATTAAGCAGATTGACTGGGAGACTCGATTTATTTATTTTTAAACAGGAACCCAAACAACTTAATACTCCTTTCTTGACTTAATCTGCTGGCAGCCTGGGTATCCAATTTATTGTGTTTGTTTGTCTATTTATTTATTTATTTATTTATGCCTCTTTTTGCCTCCCTGGGCCTATTGGTTCCCTTGGGAGTGGGTGTTCTGTAACTGGGCTGTTGTGGCAATGGATGAAACCCACACAGAGATTATCCTTGCTCTGTAGCCATCTGCATTGGCTGCCCTGACTTCAGCAGCAATTTTTAAGCATAGGCTCTCATGGATTATCCACATGGTCCAGTGAATACAAATCAACTTGCAGCTAAGATTAAGATACAACCATTTCCTTTGCTGGAAAGTGTATGATTATTAATTGACAAAAAGTAGGAAAGGGGCACGCAGGTTGCAAGGTTAGTCAGCAATTTGAACAAATGGACACGTGTGAAAAACCCTGGCTTTGGGAACACTTTATGGTTTAAGAAAGCAGAAAATGTAGATCTAAGACGGCATTCATTAAACACAAACCAAACTATTCTAATCCTTTCCCATGAAATTGCCATCTTCTAAGCTGTAACATGTCAAGCATACCTAAGAAATAAAGCTGATTTAATACAACTGTACCCCTGAAATGAAGGGCAGTGAGTTGCCACCTCACTTTTAGTCCTTTGATCCAGGTTCCCTACTAGTTCAGTACAGATAAAGGAGACTAAAGAGGAACTAGCAAGGAACTGATGACAATTTAATCACTGTGGTGATTATGAGGTGGTAATTAAAGGCTTGCTGCTGTGAGGTGCTGTGCACACTCTGTACCTTCCCAGACAGGTTTTCTATTGGTAGCAGATAATAATTTCTGAATTTGCAGGGTGGGATTCACAGAAACAGGTGTGGAGACCCAGGTAACTTAAGTTTTAATGAGGCAGAGGCTCCTGGATAACTTCTGGGAGGCCTGGCATAATGTGTTTTAATCAGAGATGTTGTTTGTTTATTTATACAACATAAACAGGTGTAAATGCTGCTCCTCTTCTAGACATAAAAATCTATCAAAACCAGCCTTCTGTGCTAACCTGCATGAGCCAGAAAATAACAAAAACCTTATTCTGGCTTTAAAGACTATTCACAGGTGTAAGAAGAGAAGAAGAGGGGGCTGAGTCTGACTCAAGTAGTCTCATTGCGATGGCTCCGCACTCTGTGAAGCACTTACACTGCCCTCCAGTCAGAGGTTAAAAATCAGAGCTGGCTTTAAGTTTTTTTCCTGACACAGCCTCCTGTCCCCCTGCCTTTCCCATACAGAGGCGCCTTCTGTATGATCTAAATCCTCCCTGCCAAGCGCTTTTCTGACCTCTTCTGTAAACCTGCTGGAAGTGGAGGTGCCTACACTACACGTAATGGAGAAGAATATTTGCAGGAAGTGCAGACTTTATTCTGACTGTGGAACGAGCTTTGAAATCACTGTATGAAGTTGTTCACAGCTAGTTTGAAAGGGTCTCTGACAGGGCCCTGAAGGCACTAATTAGCCCTAACTGCCCTGACCAGCCTCACCCAGTGCTCCACCCATTCCCCTGGGCCCAGGAGCCCATTTAAACTCAGCCGGGGGCACTTAATGATTCTCTTGAGTCGTGTTGGAGGAGCTGAGCCGTGCCTGGCCGTGGAGCCTGCCCCAGAGACTGAATTCCCTGCTTGGCCATGGATCCATCTCTTCTATGATTTTAGTTTATCGTCCACACTCCCACCTGAGGCTGAGCACCAGCTGTGGCCCTGCCTTGCTCAGATACCCGAGGCTGAGCTTTGGGTGGCTCTGCTCCATGTCCCTTAGGGATCTGCTGGTCCTCTTTGCTCCGAACATTCTCTTTACCAAAGGTAAGATCACCTATACCACTTTCTTCTATGGCAAACCTATTCCTAACTTTTTCTTTAAACCCTTTGGAGCGTTTCTGCTACTGCTGTACTGCAGAAGTGAGGTTTTGAGCATTGTCTTGCTGATGCAATGTCTAGAGACATCATGGAGCTCAGATTATCTCATGGCTTTGGTGAGCTCATAGGAAAAACCTATGAGGTTGTGTGGGTTGCACAGGTGGGATTGGAATCAGAGGGTAAAAATGCTGCTGAAGTGTGGCTTAGGTGAACTTTATCACAGTAATTTTTACTGCTTTGTTGTTTGGTTAGGGGTTTTTTTTGTGGGGGAACCCTTAATGTGTGGCTTTATCTTTGTGGAGCTGCATGACATAGAATCAATCACAGAATCATTCCCCATTGAGTCACAGCCAAGTTTCATTCAGATGGACATGTTTATGGGCTCTGTCCCTTGATAAATGGAGAGGCCAAGACTCTCCACGAGTGTAATTGCACAGTTCACTCATTCACCAGAAGTCATTTCGGAGTACCCATGAAGAGCACTCCAGAGGCTGGAAGCTCTAATGGAAGGTCAGCAAGTTCATTTTCGATGGCTCAGGGTCAGAGTCTGAGCTAGGTTGCATTACTGAAGAGACAGAGTGAATCTCATGGGCTCAGTGTCATTATTCCTCCTTGACACCAGCATAACAAAACCCTTTGGAGCAGTTTCAGCTCTTATGATCAAATAGACAGGATCCAACAGGCAGGACTCTGTTTGTCAGAATTATGTCCATTGACCCTCGGGTAGTATTTTTAGCTGGTTAAATGCCTCTAGTGTTATGCTGTTTTCCATCTTTATGTGTCTTCCTAGACTGGCTGGTGGAAAGGCAAAACAGAAAGCCCTCACATAAAAAACCTCCATGTAGCCATCAAGATATGCCTGACACCTACCAGAGTATCTGTGCTTCTGGTTTATGGCTGGAAAATATGCCCAAAGACAGAAGTGCCTGATAGAAGTTCAAATGTGCCTTCTGTAGAAGAAAATCAGCCTCAAGCTCTGTCTCAGATGTAGGAGAACCAGTATGAGGATAAAGCAATTATATTCTTGATGCGTTGGAAAAAAAAATTGACAGCCCTTCCCTAGTGATCAAACAAAATCACAGGACAATAAAGTGGTGGAGAACAGGCCTGGGCACATTATAAAATATTCTGTAGGAAGAGAAACTAATAGATAAAGTGCTGAGAGCACAAACAGCATCTTGCAAGCAGCCTTTCTCCCCTGCATCCCAGAACTAACTGCGGGTGTGTGTACAGTGCCTGTCCTTGCATCTTGCCCTGCCCGTCCGTGAGTGCTGAGCCTCCAGAAAACCAGGACTGATGAAAGAGCCCGCCAGACCCTCCTCTTATGAGCCTCATATAGTGATGTAGTCCATAATTACCTTGGTGAGTGTGACTGAAGTTTGAGTTTCAGCTCAAGTTCACAATATGTAGCTTAGCAAGGACTGGAAAGGTAACTGGGGCATTTTGGGCTCGAGACACGCAGAGGGTGTCTGTGCAAGGGGATGGATTTATGAGGAGGACTAGGACTCATGAGTGTAGCTTTTCTGCTGGTCAACCTGTTTCCCCTTCTGACCCTCAGCCATCTCCATTTATAAAAAATAAGGGAAGCTGCTAATACTAATCTTAATTTGTCTCTTCTGAGACAGTGAGTAGTGGTTTTTTAATACTTGGCAATGTCTCTAGATCCCTTGGCACTAGAAGGCCAGATTTTGAGCTGTCTGGATAATGTTTTGAATATGTGGAAGACAACTTGAATCGTCAGGGGCTAATGTAATTCCTGGAACAAATTAGGGAATTGTTTCATAAGTGTATCTTTAAGAAACTAATGAATACTTCAAGTCATTCTGGATGCACAAGTTTAGCAGAAATATGGATGTAAAATCTTTCCACAATTTCTGATTAGATATAAATATATGGGGATGCAGAGAAATGCTGAGAAGCAGAATCTCTTCTGGCATCACTGATGCTGCAGATGTAGAGTGGGTCCTCTAGAAAGACACATTCTTGCTCAACAGTGCTCAGGAGACCTGCAGTGACCCCTGGATGCAATACCGTGTGGGTGGAGTGCAGGGCGGTTGGACTGAAGAGCTTTAACGAGCCACTTTGCCCTTTGTAATCTGCCTTGAATTCTGTGGAAACAGGAATAGGATGTGAATAATGAAGTGAGAGAAATACAAGAAAAGCCCAGTAGATTGTGCTATCAGCCATCAGAATGAGCATCATTTCTGTGAGGACGGTTTTGATAACAGGAGTAACACCCATGGCTCCACCTTGCTTTGTTATTATTGTGCATGGGTAAAGGAAAGGTCTATGAATGCATGTGTGGGACCTGGGTGTGTTTCTTGTCCTGCTGTTATCCTGCAGAGCTGCCTCTTGTTCAGGAATACTGGAAAAATTAGGGGCTGAGAAACCTGACCTTGGAAAAGTTCTTTGGCTCCCTCTTCAGAGTTTATCTGCAGTCTCTGAGCTCAGCTATTCTCAGTTCTGTGTGTAGGAGACAGGATCTCGTTTGCAATAAAAACAGACAATATGGGGAGATGGAAGAGGTTATTGCAAGCTCAAAGAGTGGAGGTGCAGGGTGATGGCATGGATAACGCTTAGGTTAATTTATCTAGTTTTCATAGAATCACAGAATGGTTTGGGTTGGAAGGAACCTTAAAGGTCATTTGGTTCCAACTCCCTGCAATAGGCAGGGACACCTTCCATTAGACCAGGTTGCTCAGAGCTCCATCCAGCTGGGCCTTGAAATTTTAGGCCCTGAAATTTGGGTGGAGGACAGAAAAGATCATCACAAATCTCTCTGCAGCATGGGGAGACTAAAACTGGCAATAGGACATGGAGTGTAAGTCTCAGGCTTGTAGGAAAGAGCAAATTATCAGGACTAATGGTATTTACAGTCATTACCATTTCTACTTGCTTTTATAGTATTAGGGAAGAATATCTGTGAACAGAGACACATTTAAATAGAAACTGGAGATTGTGCAGCAATATTTAGGAGGTTTACTGTTGGACATAATTATCAACCCTGTTTTTTGCCCATGTTCAAGTAACTTTGTAGTGATATAGTTTAGAACCTTAGAATGTCATCAGTGTATCTAGATTTAAGGCAAGGGATAACTCAAAAATCATGAAGGCTTGATCAAGGAGCCTTTTAAAGCACCAAAAAGAAGCAGTCTGGAAAATGTGGTTAATTGTTTTGGACAATACACAAGAACCTACACCTGAAAACAGGAGTTGTTTCGTGGTGCAGATACAGATGAAGACACTTCAGCCCTGCCAGGCTTTGTAGAACTGGCTGGTGCAAACGTGCTGCTCACATCAGGAGTGCACTGGTGCCCCAGTGAAAGTTGAGATTAAGCATGTACAAATGTGTTTGCTGAACTTGGACCTCGGATTTGAATCCTGACATCCGAAGTTGGCTTTGTAAGGAGTTTCTCAGGACTCAGGGCTGCTGGTGTATTTTTATAACAACACTTTGTGTGCTTTGGCAGTTAAGGTAAATGACATCATTTTACTCTATCTTTCTACATTTTATTTACCTCATTTCCCTTTCTAAAAATATACAAAAGTTAACTACTCTGTGATACAAATCTGAAAACAGATAGAGAAAAGCCAGCAACCCCTTGTCTTCCATTTCTTTATTTAAGCCACATCACCCCACAAAAATAGGCACTGCTTGCAGAAGGTCTTGATGAGGAACAGACCCCAGGATACTTCGGAGAAGCAAAGTAAGGAAAGTAGGAAGGATGGGAGGGGGTTTCTTCTTTTGTTATGGAGGAGGGTAGTGCTCAGGAATTAACAGGCTGTCAGCCTCACCTAACTCTGTAGCTGCCTCAGGCTTTTACCTGCCCTGGAGGCTCCAGTCCTTTTTGGGTTAGAAAACGGGGAAATCAGTTTATGCAAGGGGAATGTGTGGAGCTGAGACTTCGCTTTCTAGCTCAGCAGACCTGTTCTGAAAGGGGGGAAAAACACCCTTTATAACCGGGTAAACATCTTACATGGAAGCGCCCAAGTTGTTTTTGAGGATTGAGCAGCTTATAGAATCTGTACGTTCTAGTTTAGATTTGTAACGCAGCAGGTGGATTGTGGCATTTCTGGAGCTTTTTTTGAGGCAGCTGTGGGAGTTTGGAGCTGACTGTAGTCTACCTTGAATTGTTTCTAACATATTGTGTGCCCACACTGTCAAGATTTGTGCACATGTTTGAAACACCACCGTTTGTTTGCGAGGTGAATGTGGATCACATCCAAGCTGTTTGCTGTCATTCTCTTCTGGAGATTAGTGCTCCACAACAGGTGCACAGCTCCAGCATGTGAGTGCTCATCTCAGCATTAGGATAAAATCAGCCAACGTAGCTGAAATCAGCAACAAAAAATTTGGAAACAAGTAGGATGATTTTGCATGAGAATATATTCTGGGTTTTTTTCAGTTGGGCTGCAAGGAAGGACCTCCAGTAATGGAAAGTGGTTTATTGCTGGAGTGATTATCTTTTTTTTCCATCTCCAAAAGAACCTGTAAGAGGATTTTTGGTATCAGCTAAAGAGCAACTCTTCCCTCTGCATCCCCCAAAATCTGGATACATGCTGTTGCACCTGCTGTGTAAATACTGGCTGTGTAGAGGGCATGAAATACAGCAATTCTGTGCCTCACCATTCCTCAAGTGATTCCTCATTTTAGGATCTGTATATGTCAGTGCCAAACTACATAAACAGCTTGTCTTTGCTTGGGTCTCCCAGAAGAGTGCTGTGATGGGTTAGACTCGTCGTCCATTTAGCCTGGCACTGCACTGTTCATCCTAAATAATAAATGATGCCCACTCTGGCAGTTTGTACAGATTAGCAGCAGTGGAAGATCCCAGCAGAGAGGCAAAGTACCTTTTAAAACATTAATATTCCTTCCTTGCTATAAAGGGATTTTTGGTCAGAGCTGGGTCTACCTTTCACGTAAAGAAAGCAGCAGAAATTCAGTCGGTTTTTCCAATCTGATTCTCATGTCCACAGCCTTCAGAGATTTGCTTAAGAAGTAGATATCCAAAAAATAATGTTTCAGGGCTAGGAATGCAGCGGTTTTGTTTCAGACTGCAAACCCTTAGGTTTTGTGTTGACTAATTGTGCTGCAATGTGTTTAATCGCTGGAGTTTTGAACAGTGTAAATAGCTGGTGGCCAAGTAAGGCAAAAGGACTTTATTGTTAAGCCTTACTTTTTCTGCTCCCACATCATGAACTAGAAGTCAAATTTCTCACCAAACCTGAGGTATTTTATTGTGAGCTGTAGTTGACTGTGGGAGACACTCTTTGTGACTTGTTGTGAGACCCCAGGCAAACCAAACCTTCAGGTTCCTTTCTGTCCTTCATTTCTCTGGCCTCTCGGCTGCAGAGGGCAAGAGCTGTTACGGATTTATCAGACACCTACCACAGCAGGGTCCTGGTGTGGGTTCATGTCTCAGGATCAAGTGTAAAGCCAGCAGAGGTTACTCAGCTGAAGAATTTTGCCCTGCATCCCCTCATCAATCACACTGAAGGTCTTTTCTGCTGTTGTACAATGCTATCACTCATTTTCTGTACATACTTTGTTCAGGTGCAGCTGCAGTATTTTCTGCAAGCTCCTGATTTTATTATAATACAGCTATAAACCAGATAAAGAGCATTTATTTCAGCTACTATAAATATTGGCTGACCTTTTCTGCTCAGAGGAAGCTCACTGCTCTGCCTCTAGACTTTGATTTAGGATTATTTGTGGAAGGGAAATGGATGCATACATCACATCAAAATATCTGCCAGTGTAATTTCCCCTAATGAAGTATTACATGCAGGAAGGAGGGTATGGTTGAAGTTGTAAGTAGTGATAGAATTTCTTGTGCTATAGAACAATCTTTTTAGGGATATTGCTTAGTAGTTGTTCATCATCTGCAATACAGGGCCCACTGGGAGTTGGTGGTTGATGGTGGCTGGAAATCAGGCAGGGATAAGACTACTGATACAGTGGTATATGTAGCTAAAATTACCTATTTGTTATTTCTAGGGAGCAGATAAACTTTCCATCAGATAAATGTGCTAGAAACTTGTGAGTTAAACCGGCAGAAAGGATCTGCAACACGTAGAGTACACAGGAGAAAGTTTAAGGGTGATGTACAAGACCTGATGACCTGAACTTGTTCTTGCATTGTGATTGACTTGTGTAAACTTGGAGCAGAAGAAGCAAATGTTGTCACCTTCCTGGCAGCAGGAAGCATCTGGGAGCACTTCATTCCCCAAACCACAACCCCTTTAAGGGGAACTTAAAGGAAGGAAAAACCCAGAAAAGTCAGACGACAGGAAAAAACCAGGCTTGGGGGCCCTCAGGTGCAAGCAGAAATGAGGGAGGAGAGGCAAGAGAAGGAGCATCATTAGCATGATTGATGCAGCAAGTACCAGGAGAGCAGGAAGAGATCATTGCTAAAATGGCACGGGTGCGATATAGCCAAGGAATGCTGTGCCACTGGAGGTGGAGATGAATGCAAAGTACGTGAGCCAGTCAAGCTGTGTTTATTACTCTGCTTTCAGAAAAGCACCAGGTAGTCTGGTACTGCAGTCTGTAGATGTGATAAATAGGAAGACCTGGTATTGCTGGGGCTGATAACCATTATTTGATAAAATTCTGTGGGGAAAAAAAAAAAAATCTCATTTTCCTAGGAGGCTCCTGTAAGCCTCTTAATTTTGGTTAAATGAATGAACAAAGATTTGTGTGATCTCTCCAAAAATGACAGCATACTCGTTCATTGCAAAGTATTAGAGTGAATTTCTTCACTAAACACAAGTGCTGTTTTAGCTGCAGTGATTTGTTTTGTGGAATATACAGGATTTGCTACGCTGCTGCTTAACGCAAACGACAAGCCTGGTTTCTGCCATCGCTTGCCAGCACCTCCAGTTTATCTGACACCCCCCAAACAATAGCCAGGCTGCGATTCATTACTTTAGGCAGCTCATTTCCATATGGTAATTAGAAGCCTATTTGTAACATACCACCAGCATGGGTATTCCTGAACTCGTCTCATTGTTCTGCTTCACATCGCGAGGATGACAAAGGGTCCTTACGAACAGAGGTGTCTGGGTTTAGGCAAGTCCAACCCCTTCCCATTGCCCTGGAGAAATCACCATCCATCACCTCAGAGGAGATGACACACGTCTTGTGTCGGTATTGTGAGTTGCAGTTGGGAGTAAAACAAAGGCAGAGGAGGATTCTCAGCGGCTCGAGGGAAGCTTTCCCAGGGAATTGCCGGTGTTGCCCACCCGTGTTAGTGGGGAGCGGGGCTGGACCTGTCCCCTGCCTGCTCCGCCTCCTGCTGAAGTTGGGGACCAGGATGCTCTAAGTTGCCCGTGTCCCCTCTCCGGCGCGGGGAGGCGGCTGCGGCGCTCCGAGGGGTGAGACCGCGGGGTTTACTCTACACGCACTCGGATGTAAACACGACCCGAGCATCCATCGCTCCCGCTGCCGGGAGCGGCCGCGCATCGGCGGGTCCCCCAGCAAGCCGGGGCGGGGAGCGGGGTCCCCGCAGCCGGGGCGGAGCTGCCCCTCGCCCTCCCCCTGCTCGGGGGGCAGCGCTCGGGGGGAGCGGGGCCGGCGCTAAGCCCAGCCCCGCCGGGGCCGCGGGGTGGATGCGCGGGGAGAGGCGGCGGGGCCGGGGGGCGGGCTGGGCTCGGCCGGCAGCCCCCTGCGCTCGGCGGGCGGCCGCCTCCCGGGCTGCCCGCACCGCGGAGCCCCCGCCAAGGTAAGGCCGGGCATTGTTCTCCGGGCGGGCGGGGATGCGGAGGCTCTGGGGGTCGGGGGATGATGGGGGAGCGGCGCCGCGGGGTCCCCCCGCGGTGACAGCGAGAGGGGGACGCGGGGACCGCGACGCGCCCACCCACCCACCCACCCGCGGCCCCGCAGCCGCCTGGTTCAAGTTCGGGGTCTCGGTGGAGGAGCGCGGGACCGCCAGGAAAAGCCAACCTGGAGTGGCTGAGGGAGGGGTGGAATTTCCAGTGGGGCGCAGTGATGGGCTGAGAGTCGCCGCTGCGACCCGCTCTGGCTGGGGCGATGAGCACCGTCTGGCTGGGGGGGTCGAGAGCATCCCCCACCCCCGTTCCGTGGGGCATCCCCAGCCGCTTTGACTCTGCCAAGCAGGGGAGACCGAGCGCTGTGGGCATCTGTCCCTTCATTCCGCTGGAGAAAGGAGCCGAGCAAGGCTGGGCTCAGCCCCGGCACTGGGTCCGTCAGGGCAGCGGACAGACGCGCTCAGACAGAAATCCATCCCTGCGGAGCGAGGAAGCCCTTCCTCTGCCTTTGTTACACTTGTTTCCCTGCCCGGCTTGGCCTCGCATCCTCCCTCTCGCCCAGAATAGTCCCTTTCCCAGTATTGTTCTCCGTGTGTTTCCTCTCGCCTCTCTCTTCCTCCACCCGTCCCTTAGCACGGGTTCTCTGTAGATGTGATACCCTGACGTGCAATTTCCCTCTCCCCTGTGGAGTTTTTAAGTTCAGACTTAGCTATTTTGAGAAAATTCTCATTTTTCCTGAGCGTTTAAATTTGACTTAAACTGCCATTCTATGGGTTTGTAACAATTTAAATTGAAATAAACTTCACTTAGGACCTGCTGCATAGCAAAGATGAGGTTTCTGGCTGCCTGTGCACCACTTGATATCAATTACACTGATGTGCTTCTAGACTGGGCTTTCTAACATATCTTTGATATGATGTAAAATAAGGTAATGCTTTACCTTTGACCTCTCTGCTTTTTTTTTTTTTTTTTTTTAATATACTTGGGATTATGTGGGTCTTTGACTAAACGAGTGTAGCCTTTTTGAATGCAGCTGAAAACTGTTACGTTGAGTGCATCACTGCTGGAAACAAGTTTTGGAGTGCCAGTAGTGGCCAGAGGGTGAGATATAGGGAGAGGCCAGGCTAGGAGCTTTTTGGAACAGTGTCTCCCAAAGGGTCCAGTCCCCACCTTCTGTAGTGTGTTGATTTTCAGTCACAGATCCACTTGAAAGTGTTTGTGAGTCTCTGCTGGAACAGGGCAGTGAACAGCTGCTGCCTGGGGGGCTGTTGATTTTTCCTTTAGGGGATTGTGTTCTTTAAGCTCTGCCTTTATTTAGAGTTTTGCCTAATAGGAAGAAAAAAGCAGCTGAGCTCTTTCTTGTAACTTTTGCTGGATTCCTAATAGCTGCAGTGAAATATTGAGTCTTTAATCAATTTTTACTTGGCTATAACTTGGGAAATCTTTGAGGAGCTGCAGGGGCAGTGGCTGGAGAGCCATGTCTGCAGGCTGGGGATGACTGCAGTGCTTTACTTATGCCTGGCTCAAAGAGAGGCTTGAAAGAATGTACATATTTTCACTTATGTTCTCTGCTTTTTTTTTTTTTTTAAATTACTTTATCGAAGCTGCCTTTTCCCTCTTTTTGAAGAGCTTGCTTTGGAAAGGTTTGTATTTCCTGAAACAGCGTGGATTTCAAGGATTAGTCCTGCTGTTTTATGTAGAGATTCATCTTGCTGATTTCCCTTGCACTTGCATGGGTGCAACCATATCAGACTTAATCTTTTTAGTTTGATTCTGATGTACTGAACATATAGAAACCCCTTCTAAGAATATGCTTCTCAGTCCATTAGAAATATGCATGCTATCTTAGTCAAAAGACCAGGATTGTACAGAAACCTTTCAGTGTGTTAACAAGCCCTGGAGTTCTGTAATTTTGAAAACATGACAGGAGTGAGTGGATTCCTGAGGTGTAGGGTGCAGGTGACCGTTTTTCTGTGGTTTCTGTGAGAATGCTGAGGTTGTGCTCTCTAAATGCTGGGTGTTTTCTGGCCAGTGAGATGAAACTGCTATAGAGTTCCCCAGAGTAAAGGTTGTGAATGCATCTCAGCTGTAGAAATTGGGAATCTTTCCTAGGCTTAACATAAAAAACCAGAACTCCTTGCACCACCCATAACTTATTTTCGCTGTGTGTGTTACCTTTCTCAGCCTTGTGACTGCATGGAAGTGAAGTGTGGCATGAAAAGACTCCTGTGAGCGTGGCTTTGCCACTGCTGTGGGACTTGGCTGATGTGGCCATGGATGGTCATTCTTAATATAGGCAAGTCTGCTGTAATTTCTGGTAGTGAAAGCAGCAGAAGGTAAAAAGGAGGCCCACTGCAGGGCTTACATAATTTTGAAAGAGCCCTTGCGTGTTTTCTGTATCCTATTTTCTTCCTCCAGTGCTTCTTAGTATCCAGTGAAAGGCAGGGAGGAGGGAGGGAAGGACCTGAATAAATGGAGTATTCTGGGATCCAAGGGCTCTGTTCGTGCCTGTTGCACCTTCCCAGGGAAACGGTGGGCCAATGTGTCAAATCCATTTGCAAGCGGCAGTATAAATTAAAGCTGGGGGATAAGCAGGTTAGAAGGTTAATGAGATGTCTGAACTTAATTGATTTTCCATACAAATTGGCTATAATGTCTTTTGTTTGCTTTTTTCCCCTCCCGGGACGCTGCCTTACAGCAGTTACATGAACATAAAGAGTAGCAAAAGGGGTGGGGGGGGAGTCATGGATGTTTGGAAAACAGGGCTGGGAAACCTCGGTCGCGTTCCCAAGGGTGGGCTGGTGTGGGATTTTGGACACAGTAAGGTAGCTCTGAATGAGGACCCTGCACCTCTTGTGTCTCCTGGGACTCAGTGCCGTGGACAGCAGAGTGCCCTGGCTGTCCTGCAGAGCTGAGCAATCCCAGGGTTCAAAGAAACCTCTTATTTAGATGTGGTGCTGTACAGGCTAACGTGGGAAGACCAGTAGAGGAGGAGCTGTAATAGGGTGTTAATTGACTTCTAGGTCCCAAAGTTGTCAGGCAGTGTCCCCATCAGGGTGGCAGTACTCTTCCTGTAGGCCTGTCCTAGCTTTAACATCTGTGGGAGTGAAGATGAAGGGGGAGGATGGCTTACTAAAGATGTTGACTTGATTCATCTGACTGGAAGTGTCTGACTTAACATTTAGATAAATGAGAAGATGCTTGGGCCACCAATTTTTGGTCTCTGTTTTCTGTGTAGATTTCCATTCTTACTGGGAATATATTTGAGTTACTTACTGGAGCCAACCCAGCTCAGAGGAGCTGAGATCCTTCCAGCTCACATGGTTCCTCAACAGTGCTGATGTTGTCCAGTGCCCCTTCCAGCCTGTGTTGGTTTCAGCTGAAGGTTCAGCTCAGGAGCAGCACCAGGCTCTGCTTCGATCTGCCCAGCCAGCCCAGAGAATTGGCACACCAGGAGAGGAGCCAACTTTGGAGATGCTCTTTGTCACTTCTCCCAAGCATGTCCTGGGAAGGAAAGATACTGTATGTTTTGGTTACATGGCAGTAAAAGTTACAGCTTTTCCTGAGGTTGTTTACTACGAGACCCTTGTGGTTAAATCACATTCCAGACTTTTCCTCTTGGATTATATACCAAAACATAAAGAATGAAATAGCACAATTTTTAAGGAGCTAATACTAGGTTTTGACTCATTTTCTGTTCAATCCTAACTGGAGCACCAGAGTGAAAGAGTTTTTCTACTGGACTTGGAAATTGATTGCAGAGTGAATGTGAAGGGCTGCCTGCAGACAACAGTTTCCATAAAGCCAGCTGTATTTTGATTTAAGGCTTTCTGAGCAGCTGAGGACAGTTGCAGAGCATGTGAGGGGTAAGGAAAGATCAAGGTTTTTAGACCACCATGTCATCACAGGAAGGACCAAGGTGCCAGGCTCCACGTTTATAACCAGACAAAGCAGCACATGCCGTATGCTGCAAGATTGGTCAATACTTAAAAACTCCTTGCTGAGAACGTGACTAAGCCAAGAGTCAAGGGCAGTAAGTAGGTCACAGGACGTTGTTTACAAGAGCCATGTCCTTATCTTGTGTACATCACCAGTGGTGTTGTATGACAATGTTTAGTTGTAGGAACAATTCCTTGGCCAGCCTTGGAGCATGTATATCTTAATTTTTGAACAGGCTAAGCAGTTTGCATCCAATGTAATGGTAAAAAGCCACAGGCAGAGCTGCTATTGTTTGGTTGCAGCCATTTCAAAGCATTAAGCCTTCCTCTTGCCCCAAGTCATAATGCATCAGTGCTTTCAGCAATGGTTAGCAGTTGTGTGGTTAAATGATATAGGTTAGAGAAAGAAAGGATTTTTGTTTTCTTTTGCTATTTAAAGCAACACAACAAACCATTAAACCATAATTCCTTCAGAAGTCCAGTAATTTTTGAAAAACATAGAGTGCACATGGAATACATGTGAACTGTAATTTCGGTGCTTTGTTTTTTTTGTGTAGTCTGTTTGCAGGGCTGAGTCAGGAAAGGATATACTTTTGTGCAGTGGCCTCTCTGTTTAGAGACCAAGCTCTTGGTGGGTAGGTCAGCTGTATACAGAGCTGACAAGAGCTTCAGATTTTCTGCAGTTGTCAAAACTTCAGTGCAGAGGAAGGGGTGTGCTGGAGGGGGAGAAGAAATGCGGTTCCACCGGGGTTATCTGTCAGTTTAAAAAAAGTATTATAAAAACTATTGTCCAGAAGTGTTTGCCAGGATGCCCCAGAACTCAAATGTACGAAGGCTCAAACCACCAGAGTCCTTTCATTCCTCTGCCAGGACAGGATTGAGCACTGCTATGCTCCTCTAGCTCAAAGCTGAATATTTTTCAAACCTCTTATAGGTACGTGTTGAGATCGTATGGTGGAGTTCTTGAGCCCAAAGAATTGTTTCAGCCGCTGCTTGTTGATCTTGGGGAATGCAGGGGATCAATTACTGTGGGTATTGATCAGCAGTGATCAGTTCCAATGGCCACAGCCTGGTCACCCTGTGCTGGGTGGCCGTGCCTTTGCTGTGGGAGATGGGCATCTAAAACCCTTTAATATGTGTAAGAAATGTAGCCCTACAGTTTTTCTCATGCTAATGCCTCCGCTATCTTTAGTTCTTTTGAAAGAGAGTTCCATAGGCTGGTTAATCTCCCCACATATAAATCTCTTTCATACAATTAATCCCCTTTTTTTTTTTTTTTTTTTTTTTTTCCAGATCTCAGTGTAGGGGAGAGATGGGTTTAGAAACAAATCCATTTACCTTGTGTTGCATTGGAAACAAACCCCTTGTACTTGAAAGCAGAAACAAAGCACATATACAGACACATTCTTCTGCATGTTCTTGGTTATTATTGCTATATGGTGTCAAAATAAAAGATTTTAGGGAATTGCTCTCTCTGTGAAAAACTTCCTAAGAAAGAGATTACTTTTAAGGGTTTTAATCCTGAAAATTCTTATGGAAAGTCAAGTGACAGAAGATGCAAAATTGATGATGAAATCTTGACCCTCTTGAAGAGAAGGAGATTCTTAAGACTAGAATTTTGCCTGGACTTTTAAATAAGTATCTCCTTGGAATACTATATTTATGTGCTTTTAGATATGTGAAATTGCAGTTTTACTGAAATACCAGTTCCCAGGTGTTCCAGTTTTATAAATAAATGATCTGGCTGATTTATTTTTTTTCTTCCCCTTTGAAGTGGAGCATAAGATTAGGAAACAGACACCTGGAATATTTCAGTTATTTTTAAACAATAGGTGAAGCAGATCAACAGAAGTTGTACATCCTTTCCCTTCTTTCCCAGCAAGTCCTAGAAGCACTTGGAGAGACATTAGAAGTATCTGGGGACAGAGACCACTTTGTCTAGTTTAGAAAGAAGTCTGCATGTAATAAAAATAATCAGTGGCTATTTTGGGGAGTGTTTTCACTCAAGTCAGCCTTCCCTGGCCCTGAGAACACAGCAGAGGCTGTTCCTTTTAGTCAGACCTTGTGGAGTAGTTTCACATGACCATGTTCAGTGCTCTCACTTGGGTTTAAGACTCCTAAGGGAAAGCTGGAGGATGACAGATGTAGTAAGGTTGCTTTAGAGTGGGAAGAAAACCCAGTCTGAAAAGGGGGACAAGAGTCTAGAATAAACCAGGAGGAGAAGGAGGAGAGCAGTGAGGCAGAGTCATTGCTCTGGACTGCGCTGGGCACAGCACAAGAGGCAGCTGCCATCCCAAACCTAGCCTTGGGCTGAGGTCAGAGCACGTTGATGTATTTTATGTGGCAAAACACCTCTAGAGGCATTGCAATGCTAAATGTGTGGGTTACTGGGACACGGTTACTGTATCTGTCTTAACAGTCCTGCTCGGATGTTATGGAAAGCAGACGTACAAATGTTTGGTAGCTGTTGTGCAAGAGCTGAGTCAAACCGGTAAGGAAAGCAGCTCCTATAAAGGTAAAATGGTTTAAGTATCATAAGAATAAATAAAAAAAAAGTGTTCATTTTTAAGATTGTGACAGGGTCTATCAAGCTTTTTGTTCCTGAAGGTGAAAGTGATGAAAAAATACGTGCCCAGAGCTCGGGAAACATCTCTGAACAGTGCCTGGGGCACAGAGCAGTTGTCTAATGATCTGGGGGCTTTCTCCTTCTTACTTTCTTCTGACACTTCATCTGTTAGTTTAGATGTCTGTCTCTAGTTTGGGAAACAAACTACAAAGCCCTCTGGATTGCAGACCATACAATTCAAGCATATTTAACTCCGACACCGAGTTCCCTCTTGTGCATAATACCAAGGAAATGTCTTTGTTTGCAGGAATGCTGCCTGACAGCAGGGCCTGGCTAAAAGCAAATTTTAAATTACCTAAATCTTAATAATGCTGTTTCAGTAACATGACTGCACCACATATGATAGCTGCACACGGAGCAGAAACGGGAAGCGTGGGAACTGTACAAGGATGTGCTGCAGTAGGAGTCTTTCTAATCAATACCATGTTTCTCAATTTTACAGTAAAATAGACTGTGTTTCAAATAACTTGCTCTTCCTCCACTGTCAAAAAAGCTTATCTGAGAGTTCACAGGCTCTAACATTTTAGCAGCTGAAACACAGTTGGCATTTATTGTAAGGATGCTTATTAGTGGGATGGAGAGATGTGTATATGATATGTAGCTAATGTATTAGATTCTGAATGCCTGCACTTGGTTCATTCTTCTTGCTTTCAAAAAATATTTTTTAACCAGGTAACAGAATTTTTTCTAACTCTGCTGTTGTCTCTCTCACCTTGAAAATCAGTTAAATCTTTATCTGATTTAACAGTCTGCAGTATTGTGCAGAGGAGAAAGTTTGGAGGAGGAACTTCTTCTAACCCTTTCTCCAGCCCCACCTGGATTTGCTTCCGTGGGAGGCAGAAATGGGAAGCTCCAGGAGGTGTCTGCTTGGCAGCCTCCAGGCTGATGCATTATCTGGCACAGAGTGAGTGGTTATGTGCTTATCTGTCAGTATTTCCTAATGCTGACCGTGTGAGTCTGCCTCTCTTGGCAACAGCAGAACTCTTTTTCCATGTTTTTACCTTCATTGCACTTACAAGAAAATCACTGTGATGCTTGGATGTGAATATCTGCTGGGAACCAGAGAGAGGAGACACCTAATACCGCATTTCCCTGAAACAGAAGGTGGAATGAAGTTGAAATCTAATTGTGTTGTGTTAGTTTAGGGCATTCAGGAGACACCAGCAGACTTGGACAGCTGTTTCTGTAGGCAAGAGCGTGGGCCTGATAAACACATCAGTGTCAAGGCTTCTTCAGGTTATCACTTAGATGAGTTGATTGTCATTGGGTGAAGGAGAAGAAAACCCATGGGCTTTCCCAAGTGGACCTGACAGTGGGTGTGGAGAGGGAAGAGGGTATGTGTGAATGCTGGGAGTACTGGTTTGATGCAAGATCTTACTTTGCCCTTGCAATCCTTGCACCTCTTTAAAAGTATTAATGGCCACTGCTTCAGTACTATGCACTTCCATGAAGATTTGTCACATTGTGCTACATTACTTGTTTTAGTGGTCTCTTGGGATGGGGTTTTCATGATTGTCCTCCTCTAGTGAAGAGAGGATGTGAGTCAAAGCCACGTGGGTGGGTATATGGTGGGTTTGGAAGGGAGGGGAAGGGTCATGGGGGCATGTGTAAATAATCTAGATCCTTTTGTGGAAAATCAGTCTGGAGGGAGAAGAAACCAGGAAGCAAAAATGGAAAAGGCTCTACTTTGGTATCTGGTGTATCAGATTTGTCAATTTATAATTAGTCAAGTTTCATAACAAATGTATTTGGGGAAATCTGTAGGAAAAGCTATTCAGTCAGGTGAAACTAAGTGCATTTTTAATACTGTTTTGGAGTACTTTGAGGGTATTTTGCAGCCTGGAGTTAATTTTGCTACTAACTTGGTTCCTTCCACTTTGAGCACTGGGGAGCTGGTGATTAGACTAATTTTAACCCCCTCGTTCTCATCCTGAATCTCTATTTTAAACCCAGCTTTGATGCTTAATGACAAAGTTTTGTTAGCAGTGCTTTAACACCTTGTCTTTCACCAATTACACGCTGTCACAGCATCATACCCTTTTTGGGGGGCAAGCTGCACCTCTTCTCCCTGTGTGAGAAATCCCTTTCCCTGCCCCAAACTGCTCCCCAGTACTCGAACAGAGCCTGGGCCGTGCAGCAGCTGAGACACGGCAATGTTTATTCCAATACATTTGAGTGTGTCATCGTTGCTCTCGTCTAAACCATCGCTGCGTGGGATTTCAGTGGCACCAGGAGTCAGGCTCCCAGTTTGCTTTTCACAGTTGTTGTCTGCAGCTCTGCCGTGCAAGTGCGGAGTGGCGGGTTGTGCTGTGTGGCAGACGGTGCGTCTGGCACTTCCCCTGCAAAGTCCTACTTGTTTGGTTTTGTTTTTGCAAACTAGTGGTGTTCTGTAGTCCTATCCTAAAATAAAATGTAGGGAGGGAGAGGGGGGACCAAAAACAAAACCAACAACCAAGGGACTAAGAACAGCTAGCCATGGGTGGGACTGAGCTGGGGAGAGCAGCCAGAGGGAGGGACTGAGGCCAGCAGAGTTCAGTGAGCAGCGAGGGTGGAAATGCAACAGGGAATGAACTGCCTGCCAGTGTATCCTTAGAAAGCTTCACCCAGCGAGTCCAGGTAGGTGGAAAGGCAACCTGAGGTTTGTAGCCTGGCCACTGCTGTGCTTGGTGTGTGCAGTCCTGATGCAGGCTTGGGGAGAAGAAATATTTGCTTTTACGGCTCTGCGTAATCAGTCAGGAAAGATGTTGTGTCATTCCTTTCCCTTACTTGTGCAAAACCAGGAGGGTAGGCTTGGGAGGTGTGTTCTGTTCTCTCAGCTGAGACCTGAGCTGTGGAGGCTGCAGGGGAGCTGTGGCTGCCTGGAGCAGGGTGAGAGGCTGCAACCTGGGACTCGACTCCTCGGAGCTTACAGCACGACTCCCACATGATGATTCTTTTAGAGATGTGCCTTATGAAGGAGCAGTGGTTGCAGGTTAAAACCCTACTTCGAGGTGCCAGAAGTTGCATTTAATTTCTTTTTTTTGTTTTTCTTTTTAACGTGCCAGTAATTTCTGTGGTTGCAGTCCAGCCTTTTAAATCTTAGATACTTGGAGTCCCTGACTAACACTTAGATGTGTTGGTCTGGGTTGTAACAGCTAATCTTAAACAACAGTGGGCATAGTTTACTCAGTGATGGAGCTGTTTAGTGCCTTTAAAGCACAGCAGGGAGGTGTAGTGTAGGTTACTGGGAGAGGAGGAAGGTCAGAGACTACAGTCTGGCCTGGCTGTGTTGTCCTCCACAACCCTCCAGCAGAGCAGTGGGACTTGGCCCTTACACACCTGGATTTTAGGTACAAGCTTTCCATGTGGCTTCACATCCTCAGGCTGCCAAGTGGGGCTGTGCAGAGCTGCCAGATGTAAAGAGGAAATAGCAAATGAAGCTATTTGCAAGAATGTAGATGGTGGTTCCTTTCTCACAGGACTAGTCTTGAAATCTGGAGGAGAAAATGGAGCCAAAGGTATCAACTCCAGTCATTTCCATTTAGAAGAACATACTGGTGGATCTAAAACAGTATCTACTGGTGGCACCACTGGCTGTGCTGCTGAGATGTTCCTGCAGCAGCCTGTTCACCCTGCTGCAAGGAGTAGTCAAGTATATTGTTTTACACAATGAACTGGAGAGAATGATGGGAAAATGGGATATTTGGTTCCTCTGAGCATCCTACAGGGCAGCAGGGCATGTGGTTTAAAATACACCTTATGTGTTCATGCTGTATTTGGTACTCAGGGGGTGTCATTGGTGCTTCACCAGGATGCCAAGGTCACACTGTGGTTAAAAGGGATTTTCCTGGCAGTTTATCACCTGTGCCTGTCACCTTTGCAAAGCTTGTCTGAGTGAAAGCACCGTTCTGGGTACCATGTGACAGTAGTGCTGGGCCTCAGGGATGTGCTGCAGGAGTGTGTGTGAGTGCTGGACACAGAGGAGGGGGATCTCTGCCTGATGCCATCTCCATCTACTCCACAAAGCACTTCCCAGTCTTCTACCCCTGAACCATCAAATCCCACGGCCTCTCCCAGGCTCCAGGGAGGGGGTTCAGGGCTGCTCTGCCTCCTGGGGCAGGTGGGAGTGGAAAGTCCTGTTGTAGAGGAAAGGATATCTGATAACGCTCCAGGTACGGCTCTGCCCAAAGCAGCTGATAAGCTTCTGGAAAAGAATAAAAGGTTTGGGAGGAGGAGGAGGTGGTGTCTGATGAGGAAGTTTGTAGTAGATGAATCGTAACACGTGTGTGTAGTCTGCTTTCTTCCTCTCAGGCTAAGAGAGTTGCTTTCAGCAGCAATGCCCATCACCTCAGGCTGGAGGGACTTTTGCTTTTAAGGCTGCACATCACATTCAGTCTCTGCTGTCACTGGCTCTTGTGCAGGCTTTGGGCTCACACAACTCGCTCCACACCCTCTCTGAGCTCTGGATGTCCTGAGGTCAGTCCTGATGCTGGTTCTCGTGTTGCTTTAGCATCACTTAACCCCCAGAAAAAGAAGGAAAGGCTCTTGGGAATTAGCTCATCTTAACTGGTTTCCTTATCCAGAGAAATTCTGCAAGTTTGCAACTGTACACCTTCATTTGTGGAATGTGAGAGGTGGTCCCCAAGGCTTGTGACTTTAAATTCAGAGTTTAGTTCTTTGTGGAATGTCAAAGATATTTGTGCACAGGGAGAAAAACCATGGAAAGTTAAAAACAAAGCAAAATCTGTTTTTCAGGAGTTGGGAAGATGTTCTTGAAATAATTCCGTGGTTTAGTGGTCTCTTATGTGAGCTGGTTCTTGTAACTGGTGTAGACTAAATGAGTTTAAGGGCTGCAATTCTGAGTTGAGGGGCTCTTTAACAGCACAGGCCGGGGCTGCAAATGAACATCAAAGCAAGAGGGGGTTTGCACAGGGCAGTGAATTAAAAACCATGACCAATGTTGGATGGGGGCAAACCTGAAGTGATAGCACAGAGAGCTGAGGCAGCAGGTATGAGCCTGCTTTGGGGATACTCTGTGTTAGGGAATTCTTCAGATAAAAATCCCTGCCAGGCCCCAGGATGTTGGCTTGAAAAACGAGCAGAGTGTTTAAGGCAGAGCAGAGGCTTTGAAGCAGATTAATCTTGGACCAGACATAGTGACGGGATCCAAGGGGGTGGACTTGCTCTGTGACTTTATGCAGTTCCTCAACATCAGCATCTCCCTCCTGGTGATGGGCCAGGGCTGTAAAACATCTTTGTAACAGTGTCCAATTGTAACTGTGTCAGTTATCTTCTGGTTTACTATGACTGTTTCTTTTGCTTGAAACTGTGGTTTGCTTTTTTTGTTTTGGGGTTTTTGTTTGTTTGGTTTGGGTGGGGGTTTGTTTGTTTGGTTTTTTTTTTTTGGTTTGGTTTTTTTTCGATGCTACATCCTGATGGCCTGGTGTTGTGCTTAAATAAGGTGTTGGTTAAATCATGGCACCTCACTCTCCTGTAAGGAAGGACTCAGAGGGATTTATTGATGGTGCTTTGTGCCCTTTTCAAGGACAAAAGGTTCGAAAGTTTTGTTTGCCTTTTCACTGTGTAATTATTTCAAGCCAGCTGTGACACCCATGTCCAATGTGAGGATGGGGCAAGATAGGTAGAAAAATTTAATTAAATTCAAACTTGCCACTGTCCAGTAAATTCTCAGTACTGACATGACACGAATGCAACATTAACAATGGCTTCATTACTATAAATCATAGGTTCTTTCCTTACAGGACACTTTTTTACCTGCAAGAAGCTCCTGGCATTGGTTACAGCTACCCTTTTGTCTAAATACAGTTTAGAGTAACCATTTACTGGGATAAATGTGTCCACTAGTGGAATTTAATTATATTGATTAGCAGAGGACAAAATCAGTTGTCATGTCCTTGGTTTTAGTGAGAAGCAGCAGCAAGGCGAGAACTTTCAGGCTCTGCTTCTGGGATTCGAATCCAAGCTGTTTGTGTGAGCTGGGCAGGAATGTGCTGGTATTTACCCAAATTTTGAAGAAGACACTTAGGAGAGGAATGTGCTCTGCATGCTCACCATTCCGACAGGGAACTCTGCATATAAAGCAAACCTCAAGCAAATATTTAGAGGGCTGGGGGGGGGGAAGGGGGGGGCTTCAGAGGAACAGCATGTCCTCCAGATTTTAGAGAGAGTAACTCATCCCCACTTATTCAGTTGTTTCTTGTCCTCTCTGCAAGCTCCATCCCAACCAACGCTGCTGCCTGGGTGGTTACAATAATCCTCTTTATTTCATTTTAATGCGTGTCTGTGTGAATACCTGATATTCAGAATGGGATTAGGAGAGATGAATTGCTGCTGAAATTGGTAATAACAGAAAGCAAACCTGTCTGACAGCATCTGCCCTGTGATCTTCAGAGAGCAGGTAAAAGGATCCTTAATTAACTTTTTGCCAGGGTGGGGTACGGTTTTTGTGAAGATTTCATTTCGGGAAGTTGCAGCCTGAATTGTTGCTGCCTGACTTAGAATAGCCTAATGAATTGCCATAAATTAGCTCCTAGCCCATAGGGAATACCGGGTGTAAGGAAAAAGAGCTGGAAGCTTTGCTCTAGGCTGAAGGGAGGCAGCTGACTCAGAGAAACTTGTTAAAGGTAATACAAGAGTGTGGTGCTTCTCAACTGTTGTCAAAACATTTTCAGAAGCTCTTTGCACTGCTCCTGTTTGGCTTTTCTGCCTCCTGTCTCCATGAATCACCTCCAAGCCTTGCAGAGCCTCTGGTGCAGGCATGATGTGCTTGTCACAGCCCCCAGACCAGTTAGTCAGTGAATATTTTATCTGACTTTTGTCTTGGATTGCTGCAGTTTTCTTATTAAAAACTGAGTGATGGAAAATGGGAGGGCATTATAAAGCAATATACAATTAAATATTTATCTGGGGACTGAATCCATGGAAGAAGCATGGGGTGGATGGAGAGCAAGTTTAAAAAGGCAAAGGCAGGGAGGGTCCCAAAATGAATGTCCCTCTGTATTGTCATACTGGAAATGGATCTGGGTGGCCTTACACCGGTGGGACAGAATGAACGAGACACTTTACTTCCCAAGAAATCACTGTCCCAAAGCAAGGTACTCCTCTTCCCAGACAATAAAACCACAGGGGGTTATTTGAATGGGAGGCAACAAGTACCTTTAACTCAGTGCAATTGCCTGGGAGGGTTAACAAGCCTGATGTTTGTGATTTAGTGCCTTCTGTGCTGCTATCTTGGTGCACCATGAAATTCTTGTGCTTCTCATGTTAAACGCCCTTTAACCTTGGCCACTGTGAAGGTGATGAAATCTTCATAAAAAATTTAAAGTCTCAAGTGAAGCCTGTAGAAATTATCTGAATTAATTGGGTAGTTTAATATCCCATCGCCAACAGCAGGCAGTACCAGCTCCTTCAGGAGCTGATCTATCAGAAGTTCTATGTGTGCTGGGATGGTTTTTCCCAAGAAGTTTTTTCTCAACTCAATTAGAAACTGGCTTGTGTCCAGAAGTATCCAAGTGACTTTGAGTAAAACTCCCATTTACTTAGACCTTGCTCGGGAAAAGGCCAAATATTGTCATGCCTTTATGCTTTGGAGGTGCAAGAATTTAATCATCTGTGTGTTTGGCTTGCTGGAGGAAGTCTGAATTCCTGAATTCAGGGAGGTGGAAAAAAAAGGCTGTAGCATAAATTAAACATAGCTGGTATTTCTAAAGGCATGGTGTCTTGACTGAATGGTTTTAATCAGCATCATTTAAATACTGTCATTGCTTTGCAAACAAAGTCCTAGTTGACTCACAGAAATAATGAAGAACTAAACTAGGCAATACCCCTGCCAGGGTAGTCTTATCTTCCCAATTTGTTTTCTGTCTGTGCACACAAGTAGAATGAAATTGGTGCATGTGGAGGAGGAGGTAAGGGGAGCAGTTCTGCATGAATATGGAGGTGTCTGTCCAGAAAACAGCTGCCTGTCTGCAAAAGGGTTTGAGGCTCCACTTCTGGAAATAGCCCTGGGCACCTCCTGGTTTTTGCTGTGCAAGTTTTTTGGGTTTAAGCATGTTGTGAGCAAGGAGAGTCTGGTTTGAAACAGTTGGGCAGAAGCGTGGAACCCCCTCAGGTATATCTTAAAGATTCATTTAAAGAAGAAAAATTGCTAATATGAAGCTGTTTGGTGTGTCCTCTAAATGCATGCACAGCTCTGCAGTGTAAACTACGTCTTCTGCCCTTGTTTTTGACAGTCTCTGCATGAAAACCCGGATGCCTCACAAAGCCATTCAGTTAGGCAGGGAGATGTACTTGAGCTCATTCTTCCTGTGGCTCTGCTGCTTGCTCAGAAATAAATGGGAAGATGGCAAATCCTGGAGGAGAGGTGTTAGCAGGAGATTTGGCTCATGACCTCCCCCAGTGGCCTTGGAGGTAGGTGCTGTATTCCCTGGCAGGCAAGCCTTGGCTTGCTCTCCCTGGGGATCCCAGCACTCCCGGGGTGTTGGCAGTTCTGTTCCCTGGCCGTGTGAGATGGGTGCAGCTCCTGGATCCGAGTGGGGTGAAGCAGGAGGTCAGAATGATTTGGTGCTGCGTGGAATGAATGCAAATAGCAGGGGGGGATGGAGCAGGAGGAATCCCCTTGTCTGTGCTGAACTGGCAGGCTGGTGCTTGTGCAGCGCTGCCCTGGTGTGCAGGTGATCCTAGCTCTGAACAACAGACACGATGGCCTCGGTCCTCTTCTGCCCAGCCTCTGAGAAAGGATGAAGCCCCGGACTTCCTGAAAACATCTTTCACTACCTCAGTGTAAATGTAATTTAACAGGCAAACACCTCCCGTTGGTGTGTCCGAGGTGAAGGTGCCCCAGCACAGTCACTCCCTGGGGTGTGCAGGAACATCCCTGTGAGCAGGAATAACTGCGTGGCTGACCTCCAGGAATTCCCATGGATCCAGCTGCTTTTGCAGGCAGTTGTGTTGGTTGCACAGCCTTGTGTGTGAGCAGACTGTCATCTTCTCGTGCCCCTGTATTTCTGGAAGCTGATCACTGAATGCCTGGTAGTGTTAAATGGAGTATTAATTCTCAAGGCTTTCCAGGCACATCAATGCTGTTGTGCTGTTGTGCAGGGATGTGTGCCAAGGTGTTCCCATTCAAGCTGTTAGTGAAATCTGACCCTGTTTGGAGCTGTCTAGCTTTCAGAGTTGCTCTGAACCAATGAACCTGGGCTGCTACTTAAATATAAAGGCTGCTTAATCCAGAGTTTTCTGCTAAAGAAAATCTAAACCAGCTCCAAAATAACCCTAGAAAAAGTGATGCTACTGCTTTGAGGGACCAGAAGAAATATGACAGACCAGTGTCTGTGCCTTTGCTAAATTACACAGGGAGCAGGAAAACTGTCGTTTGCTGATGCTTCTGGGAGTTACGACCAAATTATCCTGGTGCTTGTGTGCTGCCGGGCATGGCAAGTGCAGCTGTGGGGATACAGCCTCTTTAGTGGCTCTGCTGTTCTGCAGTGATCCACTCACTGGAAATGCTCCCATATATTTTTCTTGCTGCTTACAATCTTTGCTCCTGTTTTAGGCACTCTATTTTGGTGACTGTGACAAGGTGTTTTCGGAATAATCTGCCTCCTCTCGCCCTGCACCGTCCCCATCATGATGTGGTCTTTGGCTCTTTTCATGGGTGTTTTGCCTCGTGCATTGCTGAGACAAAGGAAAACCCACCTTCTGTAGGCTGGGTTTGGGCCAAGCCTGCCTTATCTAAAATCGGTGTGGGCACTTGCCAAAAAGGAGCCCCAAGTCACAGTGTTTGCATTACCATGGCACTACCGCTGGCTGTAAGTGGGCAGAGTGAAAACATACAGAAAATGAGTTTATACTTTCATATCTAGCTGTGCATTTACATGATGTGAAAGTTTATAGCCGTGCCATGGAAACCAGCTTGGTTAGGTGTGACATATTCCTAGGGAGGTCTCTGCCAAGGGCAGGTACAAGAGCAACATCCTGCCTGCATTTCTTGGGCTGCTGGCAGGGAAAAGCAGCAAGGTCACTGATTTTCCCAAAAGGGTTGTGTTTTATGAGGATGTTTGTGGCACATGTTCTCCCTGTGTCAGTGGATATGAAGAGCAGGTCAGCCCTGTGCACAGGATGGTGCAGGAAAGGAGGGGGGAGAGGGGCTCTGGGGTTGCAGGGCATGTCCAAAAAAGCATTCCATAGCCCCTTTCCTTCCTTTAGGATAGGGTAAGGAATATAAGCAGCAGACAAATCCTGGAGCTGTGTTGTTATTAAAGGGCTGGATGTGTTTGTTGTGACAGAAAGCTCATTGCTGCTCTGATTTGTTGCTAATAAAGGTCCTTTCCCTGGCAGGTACGTAGGTCACTGTGGCAGGAAACAAGGAACATGCTGCTGCTGTAGGAAATGTACTTCTTGTTCCTATACTCTGTCTTCTGGACATCTGTGGCTGTCTGCACTGGGGATTTAACATTTCAGGCTCTTTTTCCCATTTTGGGGGGGTGAGTGCCTGGCCCAGATGGATGAGCACCCTAAGAGGGGGAGTAGGTGTTGTCCGCTCTGGCTCCCACGCAACCTCGTGGGGACAACTGGAATCCCCTCTGCTTTGGACAGTTTGTGACGTGCACTTGCTGCTGTACCTCATCCCCAGCTCCTTGTGGCAGTTGTACTGTCTTCCCCCTGATTTGCAAAGGGGTAGGCTTTTGTTTTCCCCTCTGGAGAGCAGCCTTGTATCCCCAGGAGCCCTGCCTGGTTTGCCTGGGCTGTGCCTTAAACATCCCTTGTTTAAAAGACATTGCAATAAATATTTCATTTTCAGCAGTGAAAACAACTCCATGCCTTGCACTTGCAGTGAGAGCAGTGGTAAACTATTTCACAGTGTGCCACCAAGGTAAGCAAATGCCATTTCTTCTGGAATCCTTGCTCCTGGATCCGTGCATGCCTCGGCAGGAACACAGCAAGCGTTCGCTGCCACGGTTTATTCTTTGTTCCTGGTTTATTGGACCTGTCTAACAGCAGAGCTGGGATTTGCTCTGCCATGGTTTCTTCTGCCAATTTAATACAGGTGCTTGTGGGCATCTAATAATCAAACCCAGAATGAAATGCATGGGAAGGTGAGGCTGCAAACAGGAGATGTACGAGCTTTCAGCTGTGTCTGCGAGGGATTCGCATCCCTGGGGATGCATGTTCATAAAGGCTGGATTTGTTGATGGCACAACAGAGACATAATTACAGGTCTGTTCTCTGTCACAGCTGTGCTGTCCTCTTGTACAGACCAGGCATAAATTTGGGGTTCCCAGGGGAAAATCTGTGTAATTATGTGTGTGTGTGTATTTTAATGTTACCCACGTAAGCAAAAATGAAGAATTTCCTATCTTTTTGCTCTCTGTCATGTGTCAAGCCTGCCTTTTCCCCCTGCCCCTTTGCCAGTAGCTGTGGATTTTTAATACTTCATTTTAAATTTTTCTTTCCCCTCTCCAATTTGATGTTCCGTATTTCTGAACTTTAGAGTGTGCCTTTTTCTAGGTCAAAGCAGCAGGATTTGTATTTCTTGCTCATTGCATCTGCATGTCTCACAAGTCACAAGTCATCTGATTTTTTTTTTTTTTTCCCCAAAAAAGTATTTTTAAAAAGGGTCACGTAACAAAATTTCCTGCAGTAAGGATGGTTTTAAATAGAAGCCCCCCTTGGAGCTACTGAACCTCAAAGCATAGTGCCACCCAAGGCTGTAAAATAAGGAGGTGGGGTGGGATGTAAATCTCCATGTTAAATCACAGTAAAACCAGAGTCCCTTGAATATCTCTAATGCTATGTGATGGATGAGAACTTCCTAAAATAGGCATTTGGATTTTTTTTTTTCTTCAAAAGGACTTTGTGTCACTGTGCAATTGCTGACAGTGATTCAGAAAAGCAATACAGGGAGTGAGCTCTTCCCTTGCTTACCTTCTTCTGGTAGAGAATAAATAGTATTTTGGATTCATATGCCCTACTTCTTTCTGGGGCAAATGTTTCAAAACATTTGGCAGCAGGTGTGGAGCCTGACTGCAGTTATCTCATTGTGGCTGTGCAGAGAACCTGGTTGGATTTCTGGGAAGCCACTCAGGACGGAAAATGGAGGTGGAGCTCAGAGTGCCACCTTCCCAAGGGCTGTGTGCTCACAGGAGCATTTTACTGCAGTGCAGAAAAAGAGGGACTGGATTTGAACCAGTGGTACAAATTCTTCCACACTGAACTGCTGGGTGTATGTGCATGTGACTGATGAACACAGCCAGGGCTCTGCAAGTGGAGTTAATGGATTGGAGTGAGGCATTATGGTTCACCTGAAATGGGACTCAGACCACGTAATACCTTCACATAACCAGTATGTTTGGTATTGGATTCCCAGGTCTACCTGAAGAAGCCATTGAAAAGATTTGAATTCTTCAGAATATGGTAAAAATGTTAATGATAGGCAGTACAGCAGCCTAGGCAAAGTGCTGTGTCTTGGTGCCTACGAAGTTAGTGGAAAATAAACAGCTTGAACATTCGTGTCAAGTCCTAGAGAGGTTAAGAGATGCCCAATTTTCTAAGCTATTCAACAAAGTGGTACATCAAAGAGTCCCTTGTCACAGTGTGTGCCCTGAATTCATGTGGAATTAACAGTGGAAAATGAAGTTATTTTCATTGGCTGGAAAGTGGCCAGCCAGGGGAGTGTGGACCACAGAGCTTTGAGAACTTCAGGTAGAAAGAACCAAACTTGGCTGTCACTCATCAAACTTACAGGAGATTTAGAATACAGGCTCTGGTTCCATTGAAATTAAAATGTGCAAGCTTTTGTTCCTTAGGGAAAACAGGGAAAACTTTTTACTGTGACAACAGGAGCCTGTGTGTGTGTGTGTAGGTGTCATTTACATAATGCACCATATCAGGACATCTACTAAATCAAAAGTGGCATCCTCAGCTGCAGTCAGCCACCTTATTTTCTGCTATAAATAATAAATCCTTTTTTTTTTTTTTTTTTTTCTGCAAAAGTAGTCCCTTTGGGGAAAACGGATCAAGGCCATATCCAGGGTCTTGAAGCTTTTAATGGGTTTTCCAACTGGGATGCTTTGTTTGCTGTGCTGGTCCTCAAGCCCTGGCTGGCAATAGCACAGCTAAAGGTGAGCTGTGTTCCTGTCAGTGTGACACAGCTCTAGTGCAGGGAGTCACCCTGTAAAGCTGTGAGGGACTTGGTTTGTGTCACATCTCGGGCTAAGGACTGGAGAAATCCGTGGTCAACTTTCCACCCATTGCTTCTAGTGGGACAGCAGTAACCTGAAACACCCTCACTTTGCCTGTGTCAGGTATGTTTTGTCCTTTTAGGCTCTTGAAAGGATCATTACTTGGTTGGAGTTTGTTCTGTGAGGATTCACTGATGTTTGTAAAGCAATCTGTGATCTATTACTAAGATGAAATCATCTCTTCTTATGGCTGTTAAAATGTAACTGGTGTTGAGTTTGAAAGCAATAAAGCTTCTGCCAGAGAAGGTTTCCCTGACTCTGTTTTGAGGATAAATTACTTCTTAGGAGGACTCTATTACATGGGATCATGTGGGTAGGAAGACTCATGACTCTGGTGCTGCATCAGGCTGAGAAATTAAAGGTGCTTGAAGGTACAGCAATTTTAAACACACTTCTTGGAGGGAAGTTGTGGTGTTAGCTAGTGGCTCTTGCTGAGAGGCAGTTTGAGGCCTTTAAGATGTCATTTAAGTGCCAGGTTTCATGGAAAAGGGTAGCAGGGCAGTAATGCAGGTTGGGGCTGCAGTGATAGGTCCTTCAACGTGGGAGCACCTTTCAAAATTGGAGCACTCTAGTCTTCATTGATACTGCTGGAGACAGCAAAGCATATCCTGAATGATTAGAAGCTTAATTAGCAAAATTCAAATGAGGGGGAACTGTTTTTATCATGTGTTTTGAACAGCCTCAGCCAATAAATAGTGGTTCTGTGGCCATACAATGGTTTGGGTTGGAAGGAACATTAAAGATGATCTCGTTCCAACAAGCAGGGCCACCTTCCACTAACCCAGGTTGCTCCAAGTCTTGTCCAACCTGGCCTTGAACACTTCCAGGGATGGGGCATCCACAGCTTCTCTGGGCAACCTGTGCCAGGGCCTCAGTACCCTGATAAGAAAGAATTCTTTCCCAATATCTCATTCAAGCCTGTTCTCTGTCAGCTTTAAGCCATTCCCCCTGTCCTGTCCTGTGCATCCTCCTGCCCTGGCCAGGCTGCAGAGCTGTGGTTGCTCGTGCTGGTGGGTGCCATCACTTTTGCTGCTGTTCTTATTTTAATTTGCTCTCCTACTCCAGCTCTGGGCTTTAAATACTTGCAAGTGAAATGGGGTGGATTTTGATTAAAATAAACATGATACAGCTGTTATGCATGTGATCATGGGATTTGTGCTCCCACCATTGCTAGGTGGGTTAAGCAAAAAAAAGGAGTGTTTAAAAGTGGAACTAGCTTGAAGTAAAAAAAAAAAAAAAGGCTGAGTACTTGTCAGGGATGTCTATCTGTTTGTTAGATTTTGAAGTGCTTTGATTCAAGCAAAGTCCATGAGATACTGAAAACCAGGCTCTCTGTTGCTGCCCTGAAATCAAAACGAAGCCAAAAATCACAGAACTGAATTAATCATCTTTGAGTTAAATCTTGCAAGTAATACTGTATAAACACTTCAGATCCAAAGGGGATTATAGGCAAATACTGAACTGATGGAGGAGTTTAGGGATGCTCTGAATTGCAAAACGGGCATTTAGAAAGCACTTCTGGAGCTGCACCTCTGGGCTGGGAGCACACGGCAGGGGGGATGAAGTGGTGCTTAAGTCAAGCAGCTGAGAGGAAATTAGACTTGGCTGAGCCTGGAGAGACTGAATGGGAACAGAGGACAGAGAGTGGCTGAATGCCTGTGTGTCAGCCATGCCTTGGTGTCTGCTCCATCCCATTCCTTCCCAGGTGCTGCCAGGGATGTTTCCTATGGGCCATTTGGGTTTTGGGGTGTTTTCTGTCAGGTACTGTGGCTGAGGAGGGTGGGGGGAAGCTCTGGCTGCTCCTGGCACCCATTATATTTGGGCAAACATCTTTGTATGGATCTGTTTACTCATCTGTGAAATAAGCATCAGCTCCAGCAGGAAACTCAAATCAACTGATCATCACTGAGTGCTTGGGATGGTATTTTGCTTTGGATCACTGTGTAGCACAGAGAAATATGAAATTCTGTGTTACAGTGATGTAGCAGAGGTCACCTCATTGTGATGGCAGAGAGAGCTTAGGTATTTTTTTATGATGAAGGAAAATAAGTAGTGTATTGTGTAGTTTTTAGTGCTGTATCAGGATGGATATCAAGTGTCAGATTTTTCCTTGTAGGAGACAAATTCTTGAGTTCTTTATCCTCTGTTCATCTGCAGCAGAGCACACACGATTAACTAATGGCTTCATTTCCTAAAGAATAGCAAGTGCATCCAAAGTCTCTATTATCCTTCCTGTGCAGGCACCTACCCAGATTTTGTATTTGTTAGAGAAATAATTTGAAGTAACTTACTTTGTTTTCCTAGCATTTTGGAGTTTTTCCTCTGTTTGAAATGCTTTGACTTCTCTGTTCTCATTTCTACCTGCTGTGACTTGCGGTGCAAGCTCCCTGCACAGTTAATTTCCTTGGATGATTTATTTACCAGTGACACTGCAGAGCCCTTGACATACTAATTGTGATGATGTGATCATCTGAACATCAAAGGCAGGAGCCCCTGGTTTCTCATCTCCCTCATGCTGCTGCAGTCCTCCCACCTCTCCCTTTGTGCTCCCTCTTTGTAGCTTTAATCCTTTTGGGGAAGGAAAAAATTATGTCATAATTGGATAAACACTGGGTGAGTGCTGGATAGGTTTCTGTACAAAACTGTTTCCATGGCTGGCTTTGGTCAGAGGTACCGAAATGCTGCGTTACACTGTTTGGGATTTTTCTGTCCCCTCCTTGCCCCAGTGCTTGAAGTGGCTGTGTCCCAGCAGAGGTGGGTTTTGTTGTGGCTGGGCAGAGAGCAGGAGTGTCGCCTGTACTGCTCTCCCTGGAGATGGAGTGGGAAAGTGGGGGTGGGTGTGTGGGGAGAGCCCTGGTTTGCCTCCTCACCACCTGGTGAGAAGCAGCTTTGTTTGCATCTTCAGGGATCAGCCAGGTCTTGTGGAAGAGGGGAAGGAGCTCACCCCTTGATGGCCTGAGCAGGACCTGGCTGTGCTCCAGTCCTCCCTCAGCTCCCTGAGACTGATCTCATAGGATCATTATGTTTGGAAAAGCCCTCTAAAACCATTGAGTGGAACCATTAACAGAACACTGCCAGGTCCACCACTAAACTATATCCCTGAGCACCACACCTGCATGTGTTTTTTGAACATTTCCAGGGATAATGATTCCACCAGTTTCCTGGATGTTCTGCCCAGCCTGGGCTCAGCCTCTGCAGGAGGGAGACCTCTGCAAAGCCTTCAGCAGTGGCTTCTTGATATCTGTGCACAGCTCAGACCTCTATTGTTGTCACCTCTGTAGTGTGGAGCTTGTCCCAGGCAGGAGTGATGCTCTCCCTGGCTGTGAGTGAAATTTGGGTCTTGGGAGCAGTCACCACTCTGCTCCAGTGTGCACGGCTCATACTGGGGTACAGTGACTGCTGCAAATCAGAATCTGAGCGTGCTGGATAAACACAACTTTGTAGCTCTTAGAAACGTTTTCCCCTCTCTCCACCCTCCTCTCTTTCTTCTCATCTTTCATGTAAGATGAGAAAATACATCTTGCAAGAGAAGATGCTGGCTGGATGAAGCAGAATCAAACCCAGGTTTTAGCAGGAAGGAATTTTTAAGTTTTAAACCTGCATCGGTAGAAACTTTGGTACCTTGAAAATGAGTCTTCAGTGATCTAAATGGGAATTAGATGGAGAGCTCACCTCTTCTGTGCTCTACTGTTTATCTCTCTGTTGGTGTGAGCAGATGTTCATCCCTCTGCTGTCAGAGTGCTGTGCTGGTTCCCTCTAAGCTCTGCAGGTTACTCCAGCTTCTAAGCTTAGTAGGAAACCTGGATGCTTCTATCTTGAGAACAAGCTCCCTAAGAGCTTGAGGCTTGGAAGTGGCTCCTCAGCAGGCAGCTAAATGCTAATATGGGGGATTAAAGACCTCTTGGACGGTGAAAGTCTGGCAGCCAGTGTTAAAGTGCTAAATCACTGCTCAAGGCATGCTGATTTCACCAATTTGTGCTGAGACCATTAATTAACTCATTCCGAGTGTGCACATCTCATTTAAGCACCTCTCTGTTACTTGAGAGAACTGCAAAAGGGGAAAACCAAAAGGGGACAAAGCACTAGGAAACACATTGATAGTTTTGGGTTTTTTTCATCTTGTGAAAAGCAACTGAAAGCTTCAGTTCCTGCTGGGAGCAATGGATTCCCACTCCCAAGAAGATGTACTTTGGGATTCAAAGGGACCAGCTGACCCAAGGCAATGCACTTAACCCTTGGCACAAACTCTTATCTCTTCCCAGGCAACAGGAGCCGAGGCTGCTGCTGATCCATTACATGCTGATAGTCTGAGAAATAAGATGCAATTATTAGTTGAATTGTTAAATGGACTTAGAGCCTGCAACAGAAGTCTCTTTGCAACAGCAACTGGAGCATACAGTAACAACAACAAAAAGGCTGTAAAAGCAGGATGAGTGCAGGGTTTATTTTTTATATGCTTCTTAAGTGCAGCGCAGTGGACTGTTTGGTGGAGGGGATGCAGCTCTAGATGGGGCTGGAATGTTGCTGCGCTCCCAGCTCTGGAACTGGCTTTTTGTGTGCAGTCAGGTCTGTGCTGCAGTTCCTCTGTGAGAAGGGAGTGGGATTCATGAGAAGATTGCAAAGTATATCAACTTTAATGTGTTTTTTTGAGAAGCACCTTCACAAATGCACTAAGTTAAATATGTGATTCAGCCAAATACATGTTGAGTTCAGCACTCCACTGCCATCCTTGAGCAAAAATGGGTTCTGTTCTTCTGAATCTGACTGCTGAGTGCTTCAAAACACACAGCAAGTCCTTGGGGTGCTTTGGGAGGTCTTGTGGGCAAAGCTCCCCTCTCCTCAAGGACTAAAGGATGTCCTTGAATTCTTAGCGAAGGTGGTAGGATCCAGGGAGGATCCAGCCTCCACTTCTCCCTCTGCAACAGGAAGAAAGATTGTTGTGAGACAACTGCCCTCACCCTCTTCCACGCTGAAAAAAAAAAAAAAATTGAGGCCAGTTGTGTTTAAGCTTGGCTGCAAAGCTATAGGTCAGCATGGAATCTGCTCTTCCCAGCAGGGAATGCACGGTGGGGTGTGGAGAGAGGGGATGTTTGGTTGTAAGAGTTTTGTTTATGCCAGAAGCTTGGCTGGGTGAAGGCAGATGGAAGTAATTTTAAGGGACAGGAGCCAGCTGACAGTTGCATCTTGATTCAGAACAGCTATGGGTGAGCCAGTCCTTAGAGGAAGTTTTTATCCTAGCCCCTGTCATTTAGTGGTTGGTCTGTGCCCCAAGAAGGTTTTATACGCCCTTACTGTCTGTCCAGGGTGTTTTTAGATGCTACTGCAACTCCAGCTCTCACTGGTAATCACAGATGATGTGGAATGATGATCTCCTTGATGTTTGCAGCTCTTGAAGGGTTGTGACCCTCTGATTTTTATTTCTCTTCTTGCATCTTAAATTCCAGGCTCTTGGAGTTTGATGCTGCAGTAGCTTCTGTCCCTTTGGTAGGTTTCTGTATCTCAGGGCAGCTGAGGAGATCCTGGAGATAGGAACCTCAGAAGGCAAATGGAAAGAAACCCAAATGATGGTAACTGTGTAATGCATTTCTCACTGCTTTGTGCAGTCTTATCCCAGACAAAGCTTTATCTTTCATCCCATAATTATGTGATTCCCTGCGGGAGACTTAAAATTATCGACTTTTTGAGAGCTTGCTTTATCTGTTAGATGCCTCCTATGATCTCTTAAGTGTAGACATTGGTACTAGAAGGAAGGTTTCGAGGGCAAATTCCTGTAGTTTCAGTGAACTGCAGTGAGAGACTGAACTGCTTTGAGCCTGTTTAACAGGATTGTCCACATTTGCATTTGTAAGTGATATGTTGAGTAATGTGCTGCTGAAGGGGGCTGCTTCCTCTTCCCACCTTTCCCTTCAGTTTAAGCTTTGAGTGCATTACATCCTTGTCTTTTGCTGTACTTGTCCCAGCAAATGAGCAGAACTAACAACTGACTTTTTTTTTTTTTGCTCTCAGAACTAATATTTTGCATTTGATACGCATTTTGTAATGTGTCTTATTTGGCTTGTCATCCTCTAGATCCTGTTATGTGTAATGGTTCATACCAAAAGAAAACAAACTTTCATTGGTGGTGAATGGAATAGATGTTTTTTCAGGCTGAATTTAACTGGAGCTGTGTAGGACAACACTGGCAAAGAGTGGCTCAGAAATGTGGTTCAGGGCAAGAGAGGTGGCTCAGACCAGTAATTACAGAGCCACGTCCATTCATCCCTCAGTGCTGCTGCCTAAACCCGCAGCCCAAGCTGGTACGTGGCCTTTCCCTAAGGAGAGGGGAAAAAGAACAAACTTGTGAGCTGTAGGCTAAAGCAAACAGATAAGAAGCTTTGAAAACAGATGGGACTGTTTTGAATCAAATCCTGGAAGGGGGAGTGAAAGGCGTCGGGAGCTCGTACGCAAGGGGGATGACTCACTGCTGTTGTCATCGAGGTCTCCTCTGACAGGATTAGTGATTGTTACCCAGGAACATAATTTATCAGAATTCAAATTGAAGACAGAAGTCTCCAGCCTGAGATCCCTTAGCTAAGGCACAGGGTGCTGCGTGGTGTCAGCTCATTTCTCCAGCAAGGCCCTCCTGGCTTTTGCTCCAGGGCTCTGGCAGAGCGACCCTCAGGATGCTGCAAAGGGTCCTGCAGGCTGTCAGGGCTGGAGACTTGCCAGCCCTGCTCCTCAGAAAATTATAAGCACCAGGAGCCCCATGGAACTGCATCAGGGATTCACTTGGCTGGTGCAGAGATGAAGTGGAATTGTTGGAGCTGGGTTTGGAGAAGGGCATCTCTGATCCTAAAGAGCCTGACGCGATGGGAAACTGCATCTGGAGGATGAAGAGTTTCAGCACAGCAGCTGCCCTTGTGTGCCCTCCAAACATGGGATTTGCCATGGGGTTACTGCTCCGAGGAGGGGTCTCCTCTAACTCTGCTTCGTGCTGGGTGCATAAAGGAAGTGTTGTGGTGCCTTCTTGGAAATGGCACAGCCACCTGCCCTGGGAATGACACTCCCAGCCCTCTGACTTCTGAGCTTTCCTGTCTGTTGTGGAAGGAAAAACCTTTCCTCCTGCTGGAGTTCCAGCATGTCCCTGTGGGCTCTGTGCTGTGCAGCCAGGACTGTGACCAGCTGAGGTCTCCCACCCTGGGATGGGTTGGGAGCAGCTGGGAGATGGCATCTTCCACGAGTGTTGAGTGAGTCTGCACATGCATAAGTGCTGTGGATTGCCCTCTTCTCCCCAGCTGATGCAGGATGCTCATCCTGAGCAGAGCTAACTTCAGTACTTAGCCCCCCACTTTTTTTCTTTTCTTAAATCTCCCCATATCCCCAAAACCAAATCATGCAACAGAAGAAAGGAAGAGTTGCCTTTTTAATTTCTCCATTGCTGCACACCTGCCTGTTTAGACAACATGACTTGGGGTCATGAACAGTGTGTGACACACACAGCAGAGTCGCAGCTCCACAGGACCTGAGGTGATGTGGCAAAGACTCCAAACTGTGCTGTGTATCAAAACCAGCCTCTTTAGAAACTCAGCAACTCGAGCCAAGCCCCTTGTTGCCTTGCAGGGCGCTGCAGATTAGTGCTGGTGCAACATTGGGCTCTTACCACAATCTCAAGCATTTAATTAAAATCGCGCGGAACAAAAAGGGAGAATTAGTTAAAAATAACAACTCTCGGAAGCCCAGCTTGTCTTTCTATTAGACTTGTCCTCACTTTCTCTGCTGCTCTGATAAGAAGGATGTTCTCCCTCTGGGATAAAGTGAATAAACTGGGATGAAACTCATTCGTTGGGGCATTATGTGTTAATTAATTTTGAACACTAATCCTGTCCCCATACGCTGTTTCTTTTTTCCTCTGGTTTTAGATAGTAGAATACAGTTCTGTTCCAAGGAGAGGATGGGCAGCTTTTGTTGTGTTACGGAGGGGAGAAGGTTGTGTTGTCCCCTTTTCCCCAGGCCTGGGGGAGGGTTTGCCTAGTTCTGTGCAGCAGGTCATTTTTGGGAGGGTGGGAGGTTTCCCAAAAGCCAATCCAGAGCATGTGAAATTTAATATTCACCTCAGTTGATGCCCTGAGCCTCAGCTGCTGTACTGCAGCCTCTTGCAGGTGTGAGTCCCCAGAGAGCAAGGTGAAGGGGCTGATTCTGTGCACTGGACGGGAAAGCACTGGGGTCACTGCCAGGTAATGTTTTTAGTGTGTGTGGGGGGGGAAGAAAACATATTTTCTATAAAATTCTCTTTTTAGAATAAACTGAAATAATCTTTGAACCTCTGGGCTGGTTTCCTTTTTCTACCTGGATTTCTGATGGAAGACATTCTAAGTGGTCTCTTTAATCTGATGGGAAGTTTGCCATTCAAATGGAGGAAGATGTGGGCTCCTTCTTTAATCTTTTTTGATTAAGTGATTTTATTTTTTTCCTGTTCTTTTTAGTCCTTTCTCTGGCTCAGCAGTTATTCCTGGCTGCCCCTGCATCCTGCTTGCTTAACTTTGCCCATTGTTTCAAAATCAATATGTGCTGCTAAATTACTGGAGCTAGAGAATAAAATAAAAATTTTGAAAAATCCAATTTAATGTTTTGGCATGTAAGTATTGCCTATAAAGTCCTAGGATGGTCTTTAATACAAGCCATCTTGCTTTCTCATTTCTCGTGTATACATAAGTATCTGACAGTGAGAATTCCTGTTCAAGGAGAGGAATAATAATGTTCAGCAATACTGGAAAAGGCCTAATTTTTCATTCTGTCCAAGTTTCTAAGCTACTGCAGGTGTCTTGAGCAGTGACTTCATTTACTGCCCTGCAAATTCTTTCCCACAGTGTGATTCCTCTGGGCTCACTTGCTGGTAACAAAGGGTGACCTCTGTCCTGTCGTCTTGCTGTGATTTCAGGTGGATTAGGGGACAGACTGGAAAAAATGTATATGAAACAAATTCCAGCTTGCCAACATGCTCTTAAAATATACAAAGCAAGAAAACATTAATTACGTAGTGACTGTGGAAAGGGCTGACTTGTCGTAGGGGAATTCTTGGATACAGTGTGTTTCACTCTTTGAAAGCAAGGAGACATTTGGGATCTGACTTGGGTCTGAGTGTGGAATTGGGACCATGGTGGCCCTGGAGAGCTGAGAGCAGCTCATAAAATAAGGAGGAAAATTGCCCTCTTCTTAAAAAAAAAAAAAATCAATGCTCGTTTTTTGAAGTGTATTTTAAATTGTGTTCTTTTCTGGTCCCACAGCAGTTTTGTTCTAACAGAGATCAGTTTGCAAAGACACTTACCTATAATAAAACTGAATTTGGGTGGTTAAAACATGGAGCAGAACTGATTGAAGGGCTGCCCCCACTGAGATGAGCTGGGGTCATCCACAGGGCTGGGCTGGGTTCAAGCCCCTCCAGAACCATCTGTTGGCTCTGGAGGGACTGATCCAGCATGGAAAGGCTCCAGTGAGCTTTGGGTCAGGTTGCTGGTCCCTCACATGAATAACATGCCATCAGAAAAGGGTCCATTGGGAATATTTGATCTGTTTAACTATTGATCTAAGCAAATCAGTCCCAGTGGAGGTTATTAAATCCTGGTGAGAACTTATACTATCTACCTTAAGTCCCTGCTCCCGTGGTATTTCCTAATAGGATAACAGATCGTTTCCATACAAAGGCCATTACACCACGGTAAGAATTTACCATGAGAATACTTTAAATGCAGAGTAGATCTCCCAGCAGTGGGCTTAGGTCTCACTGCTTCTGGCATGAAGCAGTTTAGCAGGTGAGGTCATGGGTATTCCCATGGGAGAGAGGAAACTCCCTTGGAAGAGGGGGATGTGTTGGTGGTAGGTGGTGCTGCTGGTTCATTGATTTATACTTGTCTGGTATAAGCAAGAAAACAAAAAAATATGGCCTGGGTTTTTTTTTTATTAATTGCTGGGGTTTTTCCCCTCAGTAGGTAGCTGAATAACTCCCTGAATAACTCCCTGCCTCTATATCCTGGGCTCATGGAGACAAATATAGAGGTTCTGCTGAAAAGCCTGCATTGTTCACTAAATATTGGCACTTCTGTGGAGAAAACCATCAGAAGTAGGGTTGATTATTGGAGCTGCTGATTAGATTTGAGCAGTCAGGGTGTTGGGAGCAAGCTATGTGCCTGTATTTGAGAGTCCTAGCCTGTATCTGATCCGCACCACACGCACAGAACAGGGTTAATAAGGTTTTTAACTCCTCCCTCATTACACTATCCCTTCTGAAATCCCACTGTGCCGTTCCTGTGTTTATCCTGGAGCTCTCCAAGGCCGAGGCTCTCTGCTGTGGAAGTTTGGGGTGTTGGAGTGGAGCTGTGTGCCGGCTGCCCTCTAGTGAGCCTCTGCCCGGGATGAATCCCTGTGGGAGCGGAGATTGCCGCTCTCCATCCGTGGCCTCCCGAAGTTTTTGATCAGCATAATCCTTTTAATCTCGACCTGATGATGCTTTGCATTTCTGCACCGACCGATTAATGTGCGTTAAGTGTGGGTGGGGGGTAAATTTTGCTTTCCTGAGGAGTCTCGCTGCTGCAGGAGGTGGGAAGGTGCCTGTTGGGATCTGGTATCCATAAAATAAAATTCAATACAATTGTAGGGTGGCTTTTAAGAATGCAGGATCAAATCAGTGGGCTTGGGGCATGGATGCTGCCATGCCTGGTGGTGACAACCCCCACTGGGGCTGTGCCCCATGTTCCAGTCACGCTGCCCTATGGGACAGGCTACGGCCACAATGGTGTGCTGGCATCCCTCTGTGCCAACCACACCGTGCAAGCACTGGGAAAGGTTTTTCTGTTTCCATAGAGCTGAAGTACTTCAGGATGGGCTTTTCTGTGCTGCATTTCCCTGGCTGTTTGTGTGTTATGGTAATTGTGGTGTGCACACGTGTGGGGAAGGTTGAAACTGGTGCAAGTCCTGCCAGCTGCCATCATCATAGGAATCACTAAGGTCCAAAATAAAACTTTTGAGATGATGTTGGCAACCTTGAAATCTCAGGGGGCCAGGGGCTACTCAGTGTGGCCTAAAAAACTCTTATAAACTACAGAACTCCTCCAGGCTTGAGTTTGATATGTGAGGGTCCCGAAAACTGTAAGCAAGGCATGCTGCAGCTACTGAGGAGAAAAGCCAGGGAGAGCAGGGGATTTTGGCAATGTTGGATGGTTCTAGTGCTGGAGCTGCCCTGTCTAAGAGCAGGTGTGTGGATGCAGGAGGGGAGTCGAAGCAGAATTCACCCAGGAGGTGAGTTGGATGGATTCCCTGCATGAGAGCAGGTTTGGAACAGTCGCTGGTGCCCTGGGCCATGGAAAGACCGGTCCTGCAGCAGCAAAGTGCTGCTGCATTTTGGGGATACCCAGGGGCTGGAGGGGAGAGATTGGGTAAACAGGGTTGGAAGAGCTTAGTCAGGATGTGTTTGTTTAAGGGATCTGCTCCAGCCTGACTCCTGTAATTAGGTAGGATATATATATTTCTGTTCCTTGGAAACACTTCATTCGTTAGGCTAATGGAGGGAAGGATTATGCAGAGATGAATGTAAAAGATGCCAAGCAAGGTGGGGTTTGCATCTAGAATGAAGCAAGGCATGCAGCAGGCATAGCTGCTGGACAGGGGGGCACAGAAGTGTCGTCACAGAGCTGAGCTGCAGTTCAGTCTGCACCAGTGTCCTGTCTGTGTACCTGGTGTCATCTGTAGACCATGTCTGCTATTAGCAGGAAGGGACAGGGAGATTGTTCTGCATGATGGTAGGCAAAAATTTGGAAGAATGTTCCCATTTAGGATGCCTGAGATTTCTGTAAAGAAAAATAAATAGTCTGTCTTCTCATGAAGACACTGCATAAAAGAGTGAAATAACGATAAGGATGAAATACATACATGGTGTATAAAATGGGATAGAAAAGGCTGGAGAACTGCAGGTGTGAACTGATCAGGTTTCTCCCAGCAAAGTAGACCAATAACATGCCAGAGGTGCACTCATGGATCTCCAAGTGGAGCATTCTGTATATGCTGTAGGCAAGGCAGCAGCTCCTCTGGGGGTGCTGATTTCACAGGCACCCTCTAGGATGGACCAGGCGAATCTCTCTTCAGACAGCAAAATGTATCTACTAGAAGGCTGAAATGCAGCAAAGCACAGACACTCACAGTGCTGCAGTGATGAATAAAAAGGCATCCAACAACTCGATTACCCCCTAGACAGTCATGTTATTGGGAGAAATGAGGAAAAGTGACCTCAAGTCTGAGCTCCTTGGGCTGACCTGAAGAACTGAAGTGAGAGTTGTTTCTGATGGCATTGAGGGGGAGTCCTGCAGCCGCAGATGGGCCTGTGGCTCCTGTGCTCATTGCTACCCACCACAGCCAGGCTGGCTTGGCTTGGGATCAGCCTTTCCCTTGGCACTCTGCTGGCTCAGAGCTGCAGCAGCAACTTGCTTTGTGCCTTGGTACATTTGTATGGTCCTGTAGGCAACAAAACAGCTGCTGAACTGTGGGAACTGAGATATTCAAGGTATAAGAACAGGTTGTACTTCTAGGTCAGATGCACCTTTATTGATGGATCCTGTCCTTTCCTTCCATGGGAGGTGTGGGCTGGGTGTAAAGTGATGCTGGTTGGCTTGATTCGTTGCAGCCTATGAGATAGATGAGGCTGGAGGGGAGAGAAGTGGAAATAGGACTCCTCATTCCTGACTGAACAGTAAAACTAGGGCTACAGAGGAGGAGGTGTGTATATGTGGAAAAAAAAATCTGGGAGGAGGAAGGGTTTGTTTTGTTACGTCTTTGGCATTGAAGTTCTAACTCCTGTTTTGTTCTTATTTCGGTCATCAAATACCCTCTTTGAAAATGGTTAGGCGAAAGTCTTAAATCCTATGAAACCACTTTCTTTTTTTTTTTTTTTTTTCCCCTTTCCAAGCTGGGGCAGGAGCAAACACATGACTTAAACACCTCCTGTGCCGAGCTGGCCTTCAGCAGAGGCAGCAACAGGCTGAACCAGTTTGCTCTTTGCTTTCGTCTCCTGACAGGCGCTCTCTTGTCCCGGGCGCCCTGGGAGGTGCTTGGCCTCTTCTCCCGGTGCTGCAGGAATTCCCCTGCCTCCAGCCACCAGCTCGGGTGCCCTGGTGTGTGGCCAGCAGCCTCTGACCAGCAGCAGCCCCACGGAGGAGGCTGTGCAAGAAGATCCAAGCCAAGGCTGGGGGGACTGAGCGGAGTATCCGGATACGGAGTTCAGGAGAGGTTTATGGCGTGTGGCAGAGGGTGAGGTGAACAAGCAGCTTTCGCTTCCAGAAGGTGCCTGTCTCCTGAGTCTCAGGTGAGAGCTGACAAGTTGAGCTGCTTGAGTCTGGGAGGCTGTTCCTGCGTTAGGAGCTGGGGGGATGTTCCTGTGGTGGGTGGAAGTGTTCCCGGGAGCTCCGATCAGAAGTGACTGAGTGTGAGGGGTGTTCAAAGGCTTCTCCCAGGTTTACTTTGCATGGCTGTTGCTCATGGCAGACCCACTGCTGGTGTGGTTTCTTGATGCTGGGCTGGCTGGTGGGTCAGGAATTAATTTGGACACAATGTCTGCTGTGGGTGTTGAGGGGATGGAGGCTTACCTGTGTGGGAAGCTGCCCTGGCTTGGGCCAGGTGCTGGAGCCTGTACCAGAACCTCACAGGCTGAACACTGCAGCAGCAGCCAGCACTGCTGAGCACAGAGCCCCACCAGCTGCTCCACAGGCAGAAGAGCAGGAATTTGGGCTGATTTGGCAGTGAGTTTTGCTCTGTCGGGTCTGCCCATCAGCAATAGCTCCGTACTCAGACAAAGGAGCTGCAGATGGGGCAGCCCAACCTCAACTGAGCACTGGGAGGGCTCTGCTCCTCCAGCACTGGGCACCCACTGACCCCCCCGGGGGGACAGTCACCTTTGGGGGCTGTTCTGAGCTCCTGGTGCTTCAGCTGCTGTGTGAGATCTGCCTGAAACCAACAGATATGAGAAGCTGGAAGCTGCCTGACAAATGTCTGAGGCTTTCGCAAGCACTTGTGCACAAGTCCCTTATATTTAAATCTAAAGATGTGAAAACGTTGGCAGCTTTTCTCCTTCCACGGTGGAAAAGCTTGCAGCAATCCTTGGAACATTTAGAAAAGAAATTGCTGATCTAAACGTGCTCTAGCATAAGGCACAAGCAGCTGGAAAATGTGCCATCTCCAGCAGTATTTTAAGGATGTGTGTAGCATCATCGAGGGCTATTCACTAGAGCTGGCACTGGGAGCCTGTCCTGTATGACAGAAAATAAATGATCTGTCCCCACCTTTCAGTGGGTTACATCCAAAATCTGCAGTGAGCAGGTGACAGATCCCTTTCTCTCGTGACAGACGTTCTGCCCATCAGCTCAGCTGTACCTCGGAAGGGAGATGTGAGTAAATCCCTGCAATGGAAGCTGGCAGCAAGCATATTGAGGAACAGATGGTGCTGTGCTACAATTTTACCTGCTATAAGGCCAATGCCTCATTCAGCAACACAGAAACAGGAATTGTATTCCAGGGGATGTTGTGTTCTTGTGGGCAGGCGTGGGGGGTTATCTGATTTAACAATCAGCAGGAGAAAGGGAGGAGGAAAAGGATGTTATATGTAACTATTTTTTTTTTTTAAACTCCCTGAGGATTTGGAAAGGTAGCATCCACTAGATTCGTTTCTGAATGCCTGAATTTATTTTCCCCTTATCATTTCTGTGTGAATCCTAGCAATGAGTTAGTTGTGTGCTGAAGGAGCTTTCTGTCTCTGTGCAGAAGGGACAAGTGTCCCCATGTCCTGCCAAGGCCACTTAGTGCATGAGGAGGGTGGGAAGAACAGGGCTGTGTAGGGGAGGGGCAATCCCCTTGTTCTGTGCCCCTAATGAGCAATATTATTCTCTCTACAGGCAGCCTATGGGACACTGGAGCCCCTCTCAGCCTTTGGGTGTGGTTTCTTTGCCCCTCCAAGACCCTAGTCCTGGAGTTTTTCCCACCCTATAGTTACTACTTGCCTCTGATAGTTCCTCCAACCCTTTTTTCCCCCTCCCCCAGTGGCACAAAATACCCTTGTTTGCCTCCCTGAGGGATGAAAAATGTTAGGATGTAGGGGCAAACTTCAGCTTTGGTGGATGCTGGAGATGGGGCAGGACCTGGCGAGCCACCTGATGTCCTGTAGTTCCCAGTATCCCATACTGAGAGGGCCAGGTGCACGTAAGGAGAGGGAAGTCTGTCCTCTCTGTTCCTTGTGTGGCTTTTCAAGGACTTGCGGAACAGGTATGTGGGGCTGGAGATAATGAAGTGGGAGTAGCAAGGTCCAGTCAGCAGGAGCTGTGGATTCTTCTTCCTCTTGCAGAACTGGAGGAAGAGGACCAGGTGCTTTGGTTTCCCTGGGCTTGATGTCCCCTGTCCCCTTCCCTTCCAGCCACGTGTGCAGGATGGGATCAGGGTTCCTGGGAAGCATCCTCCAGGAACAGCTGGGCAGGGCAGAGTGACTGCTCAAACAGGCAGGAAAAGAGCTTTTTTGTGCTACTGTTTTTCCCCAATAATGTGAATGAGAATAGCAGATTTCTAAAGAAATTTTTTTGAATGTCAGTTTGATCCTCTGACCTCAGAAAGGGCCTACTATGAGCACTCCAGCTCTGTTTCCAAGCATCCCCTTCCTGCTCCAAATGGCTTCCTTTCCCTGGCTGAGCTCTCATGTCCTCTCCAAGGAGGAAGGGAAAAATGCATTATAATTCTGCAGTCTTGGCAAATGAAGAATCACACCCATGAAAACAAATACCCGTTAATTAGGACCACGAAATGCTGATTGAATCACAGCTCCAATAATGGCAAGGGCAGTTTTCACGCCTGCTTTACATCCTGAGGAGGGTGAGGAGGGAGAAGCAATGGAAATTTTTCTTTATGAAGCAATTTCAGCCCCTCTTATCCATCCATTTAGAAACTTCTTTGCCAACAGGTACGACTCAGTTCCTATATTGTTTCCTTTTGCAGTAGGAGGGGGAGACTGAAGTTATTGCCTGGGATAATTGTTAACAAATGCTGACTTCTCATTTGTGCCCATTATAGCAGGAATCACTTTTTAAAATATGTGAATGGTCTCAGATTGACCCCCATTGGGGAGTTTATGCTGTTGCAGGATGGCCAGAAGAGAGATTAGGAAACTGTGGGGAGCCTGGCTGGGTAAAACTCCGCTCCCAGCACGTCTGTCCTGCTTCCCTCTCTGCCAGTGTGACGAGGGAAGAGTTTAAAGGAGTTAAAAAACAGATCAAAACATTGGATCCAAACTATATTAAGACGAGTTTTTTATCAGTAACTCTTTAGTAACATTCACTCTCCTGTTTTGCCATCACCTCTGTCTTGCCCTCCCCAGATAGCTACGAATGAGTGACTCTGAGTCAGGGGTTGGGGTAACCCCCTCCATGCACCCACGTCCTCACCCTCTGCAGATACCAGGATAAGGGGCTGCACAGCTTTACCTGCTGGATCTGGCCATGGCCATCAGCTAAGTGGACAGATGGGCTGGCAAGAGCGGAGCTGGGCCCTGGTGCTGTGGCCCCACGTGTGTCTGGGGGGGGCTGTGAGAAAGGGGTGAGATGTGGGTAAACCTCACCTGGCAGGGCCAGGGCCCTGTGCCTGACACCTGCACCCTGCTTCCTGAAGGGATGAGGTCCTGCTGACCTCAACTGACTCAGCAGAGGCCACACCACCCTGTCCATCCCATCCCTCTGCCTTTCCCTCCCGCTTCCTGTCTCATTGTTTGTGTTTCTGACATTTCCCAACGTCACTGCTCCCGCCCTGCTGGCATCAGGCCTCTGCCTCTTGGTGTTTTTATTAGAAAGGGAGGGAAAACTGGACCAAGACTCCTTCGTTTTGGAGGAGCTCTGCCCAGCTTGAACATGCAAAATAAGTGTTGTCTTAACTTGACCCGTCTTTCCTGGTGAGAGGAACTTTGAATTTCTGTAGTATCAGTGCAGATTTCTTGTCCAACTACAGGGCAAATACACAAGGCTGGCAACTGCAGGGGGAGGGAGGAGGGCTGACCTGTGGGATGGCTCCAGAAGGCACCTTGTGAACCACAGAGCAGAGTTATGGTTCAGGTTTTTGATGCAGATCTTGTGGGCCACAGCTACGAGGGTGATTGGTCGGTGACCTGTACGTGTTCCTGGGGCTGGGTAGGAAAAAAAATCTATTTTGATAAATATATTAATTACTTAATATACTATAATTTTGGGTGGCTCGAGTAACTCATGATTTCAGAATGCCTGCAATCTGGGGGCCAAGGAGAGGAGGACTGAGCAGTGGCAGGAGGAGCTGTGGGAGGTGGTGGTGAAGAGTCCCTGCTGGGGTCGGTGCGTTGGGGCAGCGCGTGGAGCTCCCATGGCATTCCCGGCCTCACCATGAGCCTATTGAGGGCAGCTGGAGGCTTTCCATCGATTTCAATGGGCTTTGGTTCAAGCCCATGGCGTGCTGCTTGTTTGTTTTGGAGGCCTTCTGAGGATGAAAGCGTCCTTTCAGCGGCTGCTCTTTCTCCTTCTCCTTCGGTTCAGCTGTTCCTTCCCACCCCATGGCTGGGATGTGACCCCTCGTTGGGAAAATGCCATGAGCTGCTCAGCTCGTTTCCTTCTCCACAGCCCAACACCCAGAACCCAGGCTAACCTGCACGAGATGTTTACACCAGAGCTCATCTGATCTAACAACAAAACATACCCACCTGCCTCCTTTCATCAAACTCTAGATGGTTATTGCCCGTTTATTTGTCCAGAGCTGGCAAATGAGCTCTGTACAGGTACTTTGTTAGTATAATGAGGCACTAATTGCTGTAGCAACATATGATACATTGTGAAATGATGTTATTTTGCTCCCTAGTTTGAGAAGTGCAGTTGCAGCTGACCTGTGTTCTCAGAAAACATCGCTCTGTCACACCAAGAGTGCTGGCTATTTGTTATATAGATTTACAGTAGCAATTTCTTCTTGCCTCTTCTATTTACCAGTGCTGTTTCTTTCCCCTGGTTTGTGATTCTCCCGTGGCAAAAATTGTCTGGGAAAATGCATTGCCCTGCCTCCAAAGGCTTTGAACTGAGCTCACCTATAGCAGGTGCAACAAGATTTGTTGACTTCAGGGTGTGCAAGATCAAGTCCCAGATTAAAATTTAACAGGACCATTCTCTTGAAAGTGCCAAGAGAAGAAGGGAGGAAAGGCACAAAGGCATCCAAGATGATGCCTTTGTTTGTGTTTGATGGGATTCAGTGATCTAAATTCTGCCATCTGAGCACGCAGAGAAGGGCAAGTCCTTCCCTGGGTGTACACCTTTCCTAGGCTAGGCATGGCCCATAAAGTCTAATCAAGGGCAGAGCATTGCTCTGAGTCATGATTTTTCTGGAGGCTACAGCATTCCTGGGTTACTCATCCTGAGAGAATGAATGCACTGAGGATATAATTGCAAGAGTTAGACATCACTTATTCTCACCCTTTAAAAGATTCTTGTCAGGAGACTGATAGGTTTGAGTTGTTATTTTTGTCTTCATATATATACGTCCTCATATATATCATGTGAAATGCTGAAACTTTACTATCTCATTTATGCCTCCTCTTACAGTGCTGTAGATCTCTGTCCAGTATTTAGGTTATGTAGCAATTCTACCCCATTTGCCACAGATTAACGAGGCCATAAAATAATCATAAAGCTGGGGCAGCCCTGGATTTTTCACGCTCCTCACGTACTTCTATCTACTGTGAAATACTTCATCCAGAAGTAATTATCTGGCTTCTCCAGGCTCCCTTTAATACTCCTTGGCGACTCAAAATGAAGGAGACGCTGCCCCATTTTTGTCTGGGACATCAGCAGGGCGATGCTAACATCCATCCACCCATCCTGGGCCGGTGCCTGAGGGAAGCTGAACAGGTTTTGGTGCCTGTCAGGGAGCCCAATGTCCATCCAGGTGACCGGTCAGCAGAGCCAGGGGAGAAACCCTCCCGCTGGCAGGGAAGGGTGGGACAAACCGGCGGGACTGGATGTGTCACCGTGCCTGTAACTCCAACCCTTTGGTCCTCCAGGCTTGGAACCTGCCACTCCTCTGGTAAGACCCCAGAGCATTTTATGGCTCCAGTGGGACCGATGGGCAGGAGGAGTGTCAAACCACAAAGAGAGGGATGTGGTGTTGCTCTGACCTGCTGGAAAAGCTGCTGCAGCAGGTCTGGGTGGGAGGGGGTTGTGGGGGCTGTGCTGACCCACCTGAATATTTGAGCATGGGAGGTGGAAATTTCATCGGAATGGTGTGGCAGCGCACAGGAGCTATTACACCTTTGCCTCCAAAATTAAGATGGTAAAAGTGTTTTGTGCACTTTATTACTCCTCTGCCAGTTTGGGGGAGGTAGAGGTGCAAGGTTGTAGGGGGAAAATGGAGGTTTATCCATTTCTCTAATTCATTTTTATGCCATGTCTCTCTACTCTGCAGGGTCTCAGTCCCTCTTTGGAGGATCCTTGTCCCCTCTCAGGCTTGGGAACCATCTCTGAGGCTGGTTCTTGGGGTAGAAGGCATGGAATGGGAGTGAGAGTGACCTGCTACAGGGCTGGGCACTATTTTGGAAGCAGTCAGGTTAAATCAGCAACTTGGAGAGAAATCGCTTTTCCTGCTGCAGCTTCCAGAGGCAGCCACAGCCTCTCTTCCCTGTGCCATCACTTCCCATGGATCCTTTCCTGAGCGATGGCCCTGAGCTGGGGGTTGGGGTGTGCCTTTCTCTGGCAGGGGGCTGGTGGGGGTGAGTCATTTCCTCAGACCAGAGAGGCTCTGGGCAAAGCCCTCTCCAGGAAGGCCCTGACAGTGCCACTCTCTCTCTCTGCAGCTCTAAGGATGCCCCATGTTTTCACCCTGTGCTGTTTGATCTCTCGTTTCCTCCAGATGTGACTTGGGAGTAGCCCCAAGTGCAGGATGGTTTCCCACGTCACCGGTGGTGACTCCCCTCCCGATGAAGCTTTCCTTGAGAAGGAAGCCCTTCCCATGAAGAGGGTGGTTTTCCAGGCTCCTGCCCCATCCTGGAGCGGGGATGGCAGTGTCACACCCTGACCTGAGGTGGGTCTCTGTGCCTGGAGAGCTGCAGACAGTTGTGCTGGTGATAGGGTAGAAGGCAACCTTCCTGCTGGTCCCCAGCCTGCTCCACCAGCCATCACCCATGATGCTGAGAAAGGGCATAAAGGTGTAGCTTGAAAGCTGTGTGATAAAAACAAATCCCTTTTCATCTGGAGATCAATTATTTTCTCACCTTTTTTTCATCCTTCTTTCCCCACAAGTCTGGCCTGGTGTTTCCCCTTGTTACGTATCTTCTCAGTGCAGACTGACCTTATGAGGCTCTAAACTTCTACCACTTAGAAATACGTGTGTATAAAGATTTAAATACAATTTGTATGTGGGTGTGTGTTAATAGTGACCTGCATTAGAAGTCATGCTCCCTGCTGCCAAATGGCACGTAGACTCCTGGAGCATCCTCAGCTGATTACATGTGCTCGGACACGGGAGGTTTCACTGAAGCCAGTGGAGCTGTGCCAAATTATACCCCTTGCTGCACTGGCCATGGGGTACTGGAGGAACTAGACTGGTGTTACAGAAACTGGGTGACGTGTTCTGCTGGTGATAGCGTGGTAGTGACAGATGATAAACCCTGACTCGTGAAACTGGAGCATCTGCTGCTTGTTTTGAACCTGACCTGATTTCGTAGTTCTAGGTATGGCAGGTATGAAATTTGCTGTTTGAGGAATCAGACAGCAGCTGTTTAATCATTTATAAAGTTAAAAGACAGTGGCACTTCATTTCTGATGTGAAGTGCTAATTAGTTTACCATGGGATCCAGACTGCAAGAAATTCGTGTTTCTGGCACAGTGACTGTTCATCTTTAAAAATGTGTTTATCTGTCACGGTGTTATGTTTATATCATTAATGTAGAGCAATATAGTACAGCCCAGGCTCTCAGAGAGGAGGGAAAACACCAGCATCTCATTTAGAAGTATGTAAGGCTGTTGTTAAATAAACCTGTTAGGGGCTGTGCCTCACCCAGAAAGGAGGCACTACAGCCTCCCTCTGCAACTCTGGATCACTTTGGGTGTAGTTGCGCCTTTCAGCTTCATTAGTCAGGTGCAGCTCAGTGGACAAAGGCTGGGAATCAAAATTCCTGGTATAGCACCTGGGGAGGCATCCAAAAATCTACATTAGATACTTTCGTTAGCATTACAGGAGAGTTGATGGCCCTTTCATGCTGATTTAATTTGCTTTCTAAATTAAAGTTTGGTAATGTGCATGACAGTAAATAAATCTTCGTTGAAGTGTAGACTTACTCCTGAGAGGTCCCAAATTTGTGCTAATACAAAGGATTAAGTAGGGTAGTTAGGAGTATATTCCATTTTTTCCTCCCCCCAGTAATCTCAAATAACTAAATTGGTTTGCAAACACCTTTTACCAGATGTTGAATCTTGCTTGAAAAGCTCTTGATCAGGGCAGGTTGGATTACAGGCTTATCCTCTGCACTGGTGCTGCTGCTTAAGCATCTTATGTACCAAGAGGTTTGAACATCAAAGAGAGGGCGCCCGATGTCTGCATTTCACTTTATCTTGAAGTTGGTAATTAAGGGCCAGAGTGTAGTGAAAATGGTTTTTGAAAAGTCACTTCATCTTTATTGGGGGTTAATTGCATTAATGCTCACAGCTTGACAGGCTTGGTTCATGACAGGAATTTAAAAAAATCAAGTTGTAGGGGATATGCAGCTTCAGCATTGTCTGAGAAAGTCCTAATTCCCAAGTAATCCTGTTGTTCATGCTCATGAAACCTCCTATAAAACAGCACCTTTGAGCAGTTTTTAAATTTATTTTCAAAGACAATGTAATCGTGTGCTGTTGGTTTCTAACTTGAGCAAAGTGGGGAAGATTTTGGTGAAAATCTGCACACAGACTAGTACAGAACAGACAGACACATCTGGGTGAAGCAGGGTGAGGTGGGACTGGTGGGAATTCGGGGGACAGGGTGGTACCATGTTCTTTTGTATCCTAGTGTGGACCTCAACGATGCTTATCATTGTCCTGAGCCCACCCCAGGGTATTGGAGCTTGAGGGTTTTGAGCCCTTGGAGTTGAGGTAACAGCAGATGTCAATAGTGATGTGTGCCATCAAACAGAACCGTCTCTCATAACCTTGTGAGGGCGCTTGGTATTTTATTTTTTTTTGCCTTCCCTGAACTTTACTGCTTGTGCTGCAGAATATTATGAATGTGGGTTGCAATTGTGTAGTCACTGTGAGTACAAATTGTGGATTAAAGCATGTTTAGTGCATGGATCAGGACAGACATCTGCTGGCCCATAGAATTAGGCATTTTGTGCATCTGTACAATAAACTCACTTTTTATAGTTGAAGGTTCAGAGACCAAAAATGATCAAAGCTTTAATTTCATTAGCTATCACTAGGGACTCTGTGTGTGAGTGTGTGTGTGTGTGTGTGTCTTTTTCTGTATGTCTAATCAAAAGTCTTATCTAGGAGCAATGCTGCTTTGTAGATTTAAAAAAAGCTTGATGGTCTTGTCCTCTGGCCTCACAGGTAGATGAATTCTTCATTCATGTGAACTTCATATGAGTGACTTTGAAAACAGAAGCAGCGATTCAGCTAAGCCTCATTCTGTTCATTTTGGCACAGAAGATAACATGCAAGGAAGCCTGAGAATCCACTTGGGATCATCTTTTCCTATTATGTTGGTAGCAGGCCTTTGTTCTTTTTAATACTCATTATTCTGGACCTACAATCAATAATATAAGGAAAAGCGTGAATCTGCCACATATCAAGTTTTTCGTCGCCTTTTAAAGTGACATTCTCCTCAGATCCCTGTGGTGTAGGCTTATTCCTTATCAGAAATGAATGCTGTGTTGTTCACGACTGTACATCAAACAGACCTGCAGTAGCTGCCTCTTGTGTTCCCTTGACAGTGGTACATATATCTACAAAGACCTTTTCTGAAATCTCTCTCTTCCCTCTCTTTTCCTCGTGGAATAGATATCTGGGTACTACAGCCTTTGGAAACCACCTGGGTTTCTATGCTACTGACTTTCTCTTGCTGAATTTTGTGATCTCTGTTCTGACTCTGAGGAGCTTGGATATTATTTAGGTATTTCAAATTAACTCACTTGCAACCAGGTTCAGAAAGTGGAAGTCAATAAAAGAGTAAGACTGATGTGAATAGGTAATTCATCAGCTGCATATCACCCCCACCAAAATTACCCTAAATTGCATTTAGCTGCTTTTTGCATCATAAACTTTCTTTGCTCTTTTTTTGTTCTGTGGGTGTTCAGTGCCATCCAGGTTCACTCATGTGCTTGGGTCAGCTGAGAAGGCAAAGTCCAGATGGCATTTGATTCATATCTTTCATCACCTACATCACCTGCTGAAGGGATGACAAGATGGGTGAAGCTCCTGTTCACGAGACTGGACTTTAAATCCATGTTCCCTAAAGTAAGTGTGGGGAAATGGCTCTTGCTTTGCTCAAGCCTACACAAGGAGCTGTAACTGTACTATACTGAGGAGGGAAGGCTTGAGTATACACATGGCTCTCCCTTCTGAGGTGGAACCATCTGAGGCCATCGCTCAGGTTCACAGGAACTTGTGAAACATAAAGAATAATTGTGCAGAACATGGAGGTTCAATTTAAAGATACCATGAATCATAGACCAATTGAAAACAAACAAACAACAACAAACATGAAAAAAGTAAACAAACAAAAAATGCTCCAGAAATCCTTTGTGCTCTGTTAGAGGGGGAAAAAACCTCACTATCCTTATTTTTCAATCTATTTGGGTGATGGGGAGGAGAAAAAAAGGCAAAATGAAAAGGCACTGAGGTCAGCAGGCACGGTGCAGAAGCACGTAAACTTTTCCTAGTGGGTTGGTTGGATTTTCCTGGCGCAGGACAGAGGACTGTTCCCTGCCCTGTTTCTTTAGCTACAAAGCTCCTTTTCTTTCCTTTTTGAAATGCAACTTGAAAATTGGATTTTCTTTCTCTCTCTCTCTCTTTTTTTTTTTTTTTTTTTTAAGTCTGTGTTTAAATTTGGATATGGCTTGACCACAGTGCACAGATGCCACTGGAGATCTCCCTGGCTGGTTCCTCTCCAAAGCAGTGTTTTGTGAGGGAATGGCAATCACCTGCTGCCAAGCCTGGTGCTGGTACTGGGTTAGGTTACTGGAATAACCCTGTGGATATTTGTCACATCTCTCTCTCAGTGGAAGATGGAAATCTTTTCCATTTAGTACATTTGGTTGATGTCAAAGTCCTCTAAACACAGAACAGCATTGGGCAACACTGGAGGAGGAGGATTTGCTTGTGGCTACAGGCTCTAAGTAATTCCAAAAGGTGATAAAACCCTTGGGGTGGGAATATTGGTGCTGGATTTCATTGCAGAGCCCAAATCTTTGCTTGTTTCTTATTATATGAAGCCATATCCTTCTGTGCACCAGGTCACTTTGCAACAGCCTCTAATAACATTAGAAATACAGTTGTTGTTTTCCCCGTATGAAAACAAGGCTCGGAGGGATTGAAACTCCCTGGCAACAGCATAGCCAGGGGATACCAGCACCGAGAGGGGCAGAGCTGCTTTTGCTCTGTTGTGCATGCAAGGAAAACGTGTGATCCTGGAGACACAGGTCCAAAGCCTGAATGAAACAGGCTTTCTTTCTGTCTGCAGAATTACATCACCCCAGCTACGACGCCGGAGCTCACTGTGCATGAGCGTTGGCTCCTGCAGTACGGAGAAGGCTGATTAATAAGGAATGAAATAGGATTTGTGAATACTTGCACTGTGCTACAGGCATGCAGGTGTCTTCCTCCCTTGAGGATCATTTGGGACAGGCAGGCAGTGCCCTTGGGGAAGCAGTGCCAGCAGTGCTGTGGGATTTACTTCTCTCATCCAGCCTTTAAACAAGCTGTTCCTGCCCCTTTCCGATCATCTCGTTGCACAAGAGAGTTTACTCTTACAGGTTTGTCTTGCTGATGTTTTTAGCCAAAAATCTGCTCTTTGAGTGGTTTCTTCAGCAAGGTGCTGATGGTGGCATGTGGGTTCCCCACGGCTTCTGTCCCAAACAGCTTAGGAAGTGTCAAATCCTCTGAGGGGGTCTTATAAAGAGTTAATCACCCTTTGACTTCCACCCTCCCTTAGCTTGTGCTAAGAAGGAGCTCACAAGCGAAAGGTGCAGCTTGGCAGCATTAACAGTTGAAGCCCCAGAAGGGCAGGGTGCTGCTTAATTTTAAACTGACTCGAGGCAAGGCTGGAGTCTCTCGTGGGTTATTATTTCAGTGTTTATTTGCTGTGGGCTGTTTTCAAAGAGCTCAGCTAGAACATCCAGCCTTGTTTTTCTCATGCAGCAAGTGCTGTGTTAATGGAGTGAGTCTGAGCGTAGAGCAACATCATCTCTTTAGCAGGTGTTGGGTGTTTAACCCATATGGTGCAACAACCGAGAGGGAAGTGTTGAGCAGGGATGGCTCTGAGCTGTGGGTATTTGCCACATTCTGAGCTTGAAGAGAAGTTCCTGCTTCTGTGAGGTGGTGTGAGGGTGGTGAGGCTCTGCCACAAGAACCCAGAGAAGTTGTGGCTG